>NC_058521.1:532007871-532310902 GCF_904849725.1 Hordeum vulgare subsp. vulgare
GATATGGTGGTTGTTTTGAGGAAAATATATGGTGGCTATTTTGAGGAAGGTGGGTTTAATGTACCGGCGGAAGGTGTGCGGTACTAGAGAGGCTAGCAAAGGTGGAAGGGTGAGAGTGCGTATAATCCATGAACTCAAAATTAGTCATAAAGAACTCGTATACTTATTGCAAAAGCCTATTAGTTATCGAAGAACAATATTAGATGCATGCTCCTAGGGGAATGGTTGGTAGGAGTTAACCATCACGCGATCCCGACCTCTACACAAATGTTGTAAATCATTAAGCAAATGATACTCCGGCTTCATCACATAACGGTTCACCATAAGTGCATGCTACGGGGCACAAGCTTTAACACAAGTATTTCTTCTAATTCACAATTACTTACTAGCATGACTCTCATATTACCATCTTCATATCTCAAAACTATATGCAAGGAATCAAACTTCTCATCATATTCAATGCACTTAATACGAATTTTTTTATTATATCCCTCTTGGATGCCTATTATATTAGGACTAAATTCATAACCTAAACCAATTACCATGTTGTTTAAAGAACTCTCAAAATAATATGAGTGAGGTAAGAGAGTTTAATAATTTCTATAAAACACAACACCAACGAGCTCTAAAAAGATATAAGTGAAGTACTAGAGCAACATTGCCTAGCTCAAAAGATATAAGTGAAGCACGAAGAGTATTCTAATAAATTCATGATTCAGCGTGTCTCCCTCTCAAAATATGTGTGCAGCAAGGCTGATTGTGGAAAACTGAAAGTAAAGACTCATATCATACAAGACGCTCCAAGCAAAACACATATCATGTGGTGAATAAAAATATAGCCTCAAGTAAATTTACCGATGGATTGAAGACGAAAGAGGGGATGCCTTCCGGGGCATCCCCAAGCTTAGGCTCTTTGGTATCCTTGAATATGGCTTGGGGTGCCTTAGGTATCCCCAAGCTTAGGCTATTGCCACTCCTCATTCCATAGTCCATCAATTCTTTACCCAAAACTTGAAAACTTCACAACACAAAACTCAACGGAAAACTCATGAGATCCATTAGTATAAGAAAAATAAATCAACACTTTAGGTACTATTGCAAACTCATTCTTTATTTATATTGATGTAATATTTACTATATTCCAACTTCTCCATGGTTCATACCCCCTGATACAATCCATAGATTCATCAAAATAATCAAACAACACAAAGAAAACACAATCTGTCAAAAACAGAACTGTTTGTAGCAATCTGTTTACTTTGAATACTTCTGTAACTCCAAAAATTTAGGAAAATCTGGGCAATTTGTAAAGCAATCTTGTTAAAAATTCAGATCAAAATCACGTTCCAGTGAATTTGTAAAATTCCTAGACACCGAGCGAAAGTTTTTGTTTTTCAGCAAAATTAACTTGCAAACACCGTAGACCATCCCAAAGGTCTTACTTGGCTCAAACACTAATTAAACAAGAAATCACAATTATTACAGAGGTAATAATGTGTGCAGCAGTCAAAAATAGAAGCAAAAAACAAAAGCAAAACAAATAAAATTGGGTTTCCTCCCAACAAGCGCTATTGTTTAACGCCCCTAGCTAGGCATAATGCAATAGATCTAGGTATTGTCATCTTTGATATTGACAATTTTCGTGAGGGCCTTCTCAAATCCGGGGGGCTCTTTCCTCTTCCCCAGGTTTATAGGTGAAGAAACCACCTTATTGTCCAAAATATCCAAACGCTTATTGCAAAGGGTAATCAAAGTGTTCAAACGGTTGAGGTTTCCACTGATATGTTTAAGGGGTTCGTGATATTGTTGTAACTCGATTAAGTGCTTATGTAATTCACTCAATTTGTCAAGAATTTGAAGTCCATCTTCTGAAAATAAAACCCTCTTTTTTGTGGAGGAACCCCCAAAATTTCCTCCAAGACTTCATAAGCAGCGTTTGTATTTAATTCAATAAAATTCCCTTTCGAGGCAAAATATAAAATTTCTCTATGATGTAAAGTCAATCCAATGTAAAAAATTCTTAGAAAAACCTTTGCATCTCCTTTTAGGTTGGAAATAGGATAGGATTCCATTAGCCTATACCAGGCATCTTTCAAATTCTCCCTTTGTTTTTGTTTGAAGTATAAAACTTAAAAATTTGATGACAAAGGGGAAGTGGTAATGGTAGTCATAGAGACAAGTAAGAGATCCGGAAGGAGAAAGGAAAACGGAAAAGGCGAATAAAAGGGCAAATCTTTTTGGTATTTTTTTTAAAATTGTTTTAGAAGTGGGGGAGAGGAAAACGAGAGGCAAATGGCAAATAAAGTAAATGCAAGAGATGAGTTTGTGATGGGTACTTGGTAGGCGTGATCTTGCTATGTATCTTCCCCGGCAACGGCGCGAGAAATCCTTCTTGCTACCTCTTGATTTTGTGTTGGTTTTATCTTGAAGAGGAAAGGGTGATGCAGCAAAGTAGATAAGTATTTCCCTTAGTTTGTTGAGAATTAAGGTATCAATCCAGTAGGAGGAACAATCAAGGCCCCAATAGTAGTACCTACACAATCAATCAAACACTTGCACCCAACGCTATAAAGGGATTGGCAATCCCTTCAGAGTTATTTGCAAAGATTAGATTTGATAGAGACGGATATAAAAGATTGCGGAAAAAAGTAAACAAATTGCAGCAAAGTATTTTTGGTATTTTTGGTTTATAGATCCAAAAATATAATATGGAAAATAGACCCGGGGGCCATATGTTTCACTAGAGGCTTCTCTCATAAAGGAAATTAATACAGTGGGTGAACAAATTACTGTCGAGCAATTGATAGAAAAGCAAATAATTATGAAGATATCCAAGGCAATGATTATGCATATAGGCATCAAGTCCGTGTCAAGTAGACCGAAACGATTCTGCATATACTACTATTACTCCACACATCGACGGACTCGTGCGTGCATCTAGAGTATTAAGTTCATAAAAACAGAGTAACGCATTAAGTAAGATGAGATGGTGTAGAGGGATAAACTCAAGCAATATGATGAAAACCCCATATTTTTATCCTCAATGGCAACAATAAAATATGTGCCTCGCTACCCCTACTTTGTCACTGGGTGTGGACACCGCAAGATTGAACCCAAAACTAAGCACTTCTCTCATTGCAAGAATTACCAATCCAGTTGGCCAAACCAAACCAATAATTCGAAGAGACTTGCAAAGATATGAAATCATGCATACAAGAATTCAGAAGAGACTCAAATAATATTCATAATATTCATAGATAATCTGAACATAAACTCGCAATTCGTAGGATCTCGACAAACACACCGCAAAAGAGTATTACATCGGATAGATCTCCATGAAGATCATGAAGAACATGGTATTGAAGATCAAATAGAGAGAAGAAGCAATCTAGCTACTAGTTATGGACCCGTAGATCTATGGTGAACTACTCACACATCATCGGAGGGGCAATGGAGTTGATGTAGATGCCCTCCGTGATCAATTCCCTCTCCGGCAGATTACTGAAAAGGCTCCCGGATTGGATCTTACGGGAACAGAGTGAGGCTCCCGGCAGCGTAAAAGTATTTTCGTGGCTCTTTTTGGCGATACGGGAATATTTGGGAATTTATAGGCCAAAGAATTGGGTTAGGAGGCCTGCACGGGACTCACAAGCCAGGGGTGCGGCCACCCCCTAGGGCGTGCCCTGCAGGCTTGTGGCCTCCCAGCAGGTGCCCTTCCCCCTACTCCAAGTCTCCTAGGTGTCTTCTCGTCCAAGAATATATATTTTCTGGAGATTTTATTCCGTTTGGACTCTGTTTTATATTCCTTATCTGCAATACTCAAAAACGTGAAAAAAACAAAATCTGGCACTAGGCTCTAGATTAATTGGTTAGTCCCAAAAATAATATAAAATAGCATATAAATGCATATAAAATATCCAAAATAGATAATATAATATCATGGAACAATCAAAAATTATAGATACGTTGGACACGTATCATCCACCAGGATATGAGATATAAGTTTTGCGTGTATACCACACATCCGGTTATCAAACATGTTTGGAACACTCAAATGCATATACAAATTAGATTTGATGTTACTCAAACGATAAACCATACAACACAAGTGGACTTTCACTGTAAAGATAGGCACCTAATTATTTTTCTCATTTTGACAAAAACAAATTTGTTTACTCCCATGTCGGTTGAGCTTCACAACATCGCCCTTATGTGAAGGTATAATAGGAAATTTTTAACTTTTAACGAGATTTTAACTTCCAAATTTTCTTATTGCCCTTAAGAATGACACAATATTTCTTAGTTGAGAGATAATTCCACTTTAGTGTAAACTAGAAGGGTTGGGCGCAGTTTCTTACGCCGTTGGTGTTGTCGGGTTTCTTCAAAAACAAACTACTCATTTTGTTTCAAAATATAGGTTGTATTACTTTTTGAAATGTTAAACCTTTTAAGTTTGATAAAATTTCTGGAGAAATATATCAAAATCCATAATGTCAAATCATTATGATTAGATTCATCACTGTTACGGCATTTTCTAGCCTTAGTAGTTTGGTGATGATGATAAATCACTATGTAATCTAATCATGTGTCAAGTTCTTCACATACCTCATATGGGACACAAGATGATTGGGCTTTCTCTCCAGATGGAAAAGAACGCACGTGGTGTTCTCTACGTGTTTATTTCTCTGGTTGTAGGTAACCGTACTATTAAGAGGGAATTCTCATCGAAAGGTATTGGGTGAATCAATGCACGTCCACATTCCGAGTCTCCCAGCTAATACACCTTCTGATAATTGAGAGAGAGGTCCGCATTCTCTAAACCAGACAACTATTTTTACACCTAAGCGGTTGTACTGCTGGTTCCAGCGGTTGTATCGCTTGGACAGGTACGTCCGATATAACTACCATTCCACGGGTGAAACCCTCAAGTTGATGTTCTCAGAATTTTTGTCCAGCGGTTGTACCGCTACCTCCGGGAGGTTGTAGCACCAAAGCCTGGTTAACCCTAAATAGAAGCTTCACGCGGTTGTAGCAGCCCAGTACCGCCCTACCACCGGACTTGCCTTTGATCTGGTGCGGTACATGGGCAGTTGTGGACTCGGAGATCCGGTAATTTATTTTTGATCGGAACTACCGGTGTACAGGGCGGTTGTACCACCCAGGACTTAGCCACTTCCACGTACTTGGTCCAGGTGGTTGCGCCGTGGCAACCACCACCCCATCTATCGCTCGAGGGTGACTCCTCTATGTTTCAAGTGGTGGTTGTATGGTGGTGGAATGGTTGTTCTGGTCCTTCATGACGACCGGTACTTCCGCCCTTTCCACCGGTTGCGCCGCTAACTAGGGATAGTGTTGAATACCTGTGTGCACTGGTTGTATCGATGCACATAGGAGTTGTACCACTCACTTGTTATAACGGTTGGAAATGAGGGGTACTATTTAAGGAGGTGGTTCTTCCACCTACCACTTACCTCTGGCCTCTCTCTCTCTCTTCACCATTGATGCCCTCTAAGCTTTCTTGCCCGATTTCTCTCTCTCTAGCCACTCAAACTTGTTGATTTGCTAGGGGTTGAAGGATGAGATCTAGATCTACACTTCCACCAACGGAAACTTGATCCCCCATACTTTCTTGTGTGGATTTTGTTACTCTTGGGTGTTTGAGCACCCTAGACGGAAGAGGTCACCTCAAAGCAATATTCCATTGTGATGAAGCTTTGTGGTTTCATTGGGATCCTCCAATTCAGTTGTGGAGATAGCCCCAACCTTGTTTGTAAAGGTCTGGTTGCCGCCTCCAAGGGCACCACTAGTGGAATCATGGGATCTCGCATTGTGTGAGGGTGTGAGGAGAATACCCTCCATGATCTTGAAGAGTAATGACAAGAGTTGTCACTCTACGGTAAAGCTCACGAGGCAATGATTTCGATGACAATTGGATCAAGCGGAAGTTCCTCAAGCCATCATGCCATTCAACAAGGCTATGTCCTCTGTTAACCGTCAAAGACTGGACTTTCACTCTTTGACCTCAAGCGGTGTGCTGGATGAATTCATTGCCATGAACATATTGAACAAGACCACCGGCAATGCTCTGGATCGTGTCCAATGATCAAGAAAGGGCTCTCCCATCCTAGCTTTGAAGGCCAATGCTATCTCGGAGGAAGAAGAAGAAGAAGAAGAAGAAGAAGAAGAAGAAGAAGAGGAAGGTTGTCCTGAAGACACCAAATATGCTTACCACAAGCACATGGCTCTTGCGTCAAAGCAATTTTGGGGAAAAAGAGAAACTCAAGGCCCAACTTCTCCAACAACAACTTAAGTGGATCTAAGGGCAAGCAACATGTGAGGACTTTCTATAGTTGTGGCACTGTGGGCCACTTTGTGGCAGAGTATAAGAAGAGGAAATACAATGGTGGCAAGCTCATTCAAAAAGACAAAGCCAAATCCTTCCCCAACAAGAACAACTTCTCCAAGAAGATGACTCAAAAGGTGTTGGTGGCATAAGAAGAGTACTTCTCCGATGAGGATGATGATGATGATTCAAGTGGTGAGGTAATGACAATGGCCACGGTGGCCATTGCATCCTCCTCTCCAAGGAAGGTGTCTCTCTTTGACTCCCCCAACTAGAACCGCATTGCCAAGTGACTTATGTCCAAGGCATCCAACAAGGCAACCTCCAACATCAAACTACTATTTCCACTACCCCTTCTTCTATCGATAGTGGAGATGAAAAAGAGGACGTGAAAGTTGAGGAAAATTCCTTTGATAAATTCATGAGAAAAAATCAAGGGTAACCCAAGAAGAATTTTATTTCTCTCGTGGAACAACTAGGTGAGGCTAGTGATCTCATTGAGTCTCATGAAGAGACCATTTCTACTTTACACGGACATAGTCGTGACTATACCGATGAGATAGCGGATCTTTCCATTGCTCTTGAGGAAGAGTGTGGTCTTCGTTTAACTCTTCAGGAGTCACATAGAGATTACCTTGCTAAATTACAAAATATCATGATCATGCTTTTGCTCTTTCTCGTGTGCTCCAATCCAAAAAGGTTGGAATTGGGGTTAACCATGATAGACTCAATGAAGAGTTTGTCACACTTGACAAGGCTCACAAGGCTTTGAAGTGTACTCATGCTTCTCTAAAAGAGTCTCATGTTCAAATCCAAGTAAAATGTACTAAGGAAATAACCACATGTTTTCCTTTCATGCTCATAGATAATGTCAATGCTACTAACCCTTGTTGTGTGCATGTGCATCTTTTGGAGGAGAATGCCAATTTGAAAGAGCAACTTGAGATAGGCCTTGTGACATGCATACAAGGTGAAAAGAACCTTAATGACCTTTTGAGCAATCAAAAGGAAGTGGTTGCAAAGGAAGGAGTTGGGTTTGCACCCAAGTCCAAGAAGAACAAGTAGATCAAGACCAAGAAACCTCCCCCGCTCAACGAAACCTTTGTCAAAGCCATGGAGGGTACTCATGAAAAGAGCAAGGACAAGGTTGCGGGTGGTAATGCCAAGAAGGGCAAAACCCTCATATCTAACAATGCCGCTGACTTTAACCCCTCCTATGTTTTATGTCATGCTAGTGATGGAAATGGTTTTGCTAAATTTGTTGGTTCTTCTTATGAGTACATTGAATGGTCTATTTGGGTTCCTATGACCCTTGTTACTAACATGAAAGGACCCATTAAAGAATGGTACCTAAATCCAAGCATTGATATCTTGTAGGGATTTTCTTCCGGAGGAGTGTGATGATTGCTTCATAGTGGAGCAACAAATCATATGACAGGAAGCGAGGACTTGGTGGTGGATGTTCATCCTAATCCATCATTGGCCACTCAAGTCTCCTTTGGTGATGATGCAATTTCAAAGGTATTGGGTCTAGGCAAGGTGGTAATCTCTCTGGAACTATCCATTAAGAATGGCATACTTGTTGAGACCCTTGCATACGATTTACTTTCCGTTCATAAACTTGCACTCATGGGATTTTGTACTTTCTTTGGTGTTGACAGTATGGCCCTTTTGTGGAGAAAGACTCTTAAAGTAGCCTTTGTTGGTCATGTCGAGAACGGTCTTTACGTGGTTAACTTTTCAGACCAACCCACTAAGACCGCGATTTGCTTGACGGCTAAAGTTGATGTGGGATGGTTTTGGCATCACCGGCTAGCCCATGTAAATAAGAGATCTTTGCAAAGGCTCCTCAAATGAAATCATATTCTTGGACTATCAAATGTGACTTTTGCCAAAGATCGTGGTTGCACTGCTTGTATTGAAGGAAAGCTACATGAGACGACTCACCGACCCACTACTACCATCTACTCGAAGAGGACCTTGGATCTTCTTCACGTGGATCTCTTTGGTCCTCCATCTTTTTATAGTATTGGGGGAAGAAAGTATTGCTTGGTGATAGTGGATGATTACTCAAGATATACTTGGGTATACTTCTTCAAGAGGAAGAGTGAGACCCAATAAACCATTATCGACTTTGCCAATGAAGCTCAACGCCAACATGAGGCAAAGATATTGATGATTAGAAGTGACAATGGCATCGGGTTCAAGAATTACACCTTGGATGAGTTTCTTAGTGAAACGACGTGGATGTCCCCTAGAGGGGGGGTGAATAGGCACTTCAAAATAATTAAGGTTTAGGCTTGAACAAATGCGGAATAAAACTAACGTTTAATATGTCAAGCACAAAACCTACAAACAACTAGGCTCACCTATGTGCACCAACAACTTATGCTAAGCAAGATAAACAACTAAGTGATAGCAAGATATATTACAATAAACAATATGTCTATCACAAAATAAAGTGCATAAGTAAAGGGTTCGGGTAAGAGATAACCGAGGCACGGGGAGATGATGATGTATCCCGAAGTTCACACCCTTGCGGATGTTAATCTGCGTTGGAGCGGTGTGGAGGCACAATGCTCCCCAAGATGCCACTAAGGCCACCGTAATCTCCTCACGCCCTCGCACAATGCAAGATGCCGTGATTCCACTAAGGGACCCTTGAGGGCGGTCACCGAACCCGTACAAATGGCAAACCTTGAGGGCGGTCACCAAACCCGTACACGTGGCAACCCTTGGCGGCGGTTACCGGTACCCGTACAAATTGCTCAGGGCAATCTCCACAACCTAATTGGAGACCCTGGCGCTTCCCGGAGCTTCACACCACAATGATTGAACTCCGAGACACCACCAAGCTTCTAGGACGCCAAAACATCCACGAAGAACAATATCTAGGGTACTAAGTATGAAAGGTAGTAAGCTTCTCAACTTCTCACTTCCATGTATCACCGTGGAGAACTCAAACCGATGCAACTAATGCAATGGCAAGAACACACGAAGTGGTCAAGTCCCTCACACTCAAATCCCTCCACAACAATGAAAGCTATGGAGAAATATGAGAGGAAGCACAAGGAGCTCACAAAGAACTCCAAGATCTAGATCCAAGGGGTTCCCCTCACATAGAGGAGAAAGTGATTGGTGGAGATGTGGATCTAGATCTCCTCTCTCTTTTCCCTCAAGAACAAGCAAGAATCATTGGAGGGATTGAGAGTAAGAAAGCTCTAAGAATGTCAACAATGGAGGTAGAACAAGGGGGAAGAAGACCCCCTTTATATAGTGGGGGAAGGAATCAGACCGTTACCCCCACTTACAGCCCGAGCCCAGCCTTACTACCGCTGGCTCCAGCGGTACTACCGCTGACTCTCCGGCGGTACTACCGCTAGCTGCAGCGGTACGACCGCTGACCCTCCAGCGGTACTACCGCTGGCTGCAGCGGTACTACCGTTGAGCCCATGGTAGCGCAAAGATACTACCGGGCCAACCACCGCCAAGAAAGTCTTTGCAAAAAGTCCGACGCAGTACAACCGCAAAGATGACGGTACTAAAAGTCCTGGAGCGGTACTACCGCTGACCAGAGGCGGTACTACCGCTGGGCCAGCGGTACTACCGCCAGCTCTAACGGTACTACCGCTAGGGCCAGTGGTACTACCGCTAGGGCCAGCGGTACTACCGCTCGCCACTGAAACAGCCATAACTATCGCATACGAGCTCTGAATCGAGCAAACCCAAGCTTGTTGGATTCAGGACGACAAGAGCAATCCAAATCTTAAGACCATGCTGATATGAAAATGCCAATGATCTAGAGATGTGAGACCTCTATGAATGAAGAACCGGCAAAAACTCCAACATCGAAAACATCATAGTAGTTGCATATGGACTCCGTTTTCGATGAACTCGAGCTTGTCATGAAGATGACCATAAGCTCTAAAACTCATAAAGAGAAACACCAAATAACAACCAAGAAGTATGATGCGAGGATGCAAATGGTTTGAGCTCTCAACGAACGATACGATCAAGCTACTCACTTGAGAGCCCCCCTTGATAGTACAGGAATCTATCCTAAACAGAAAACCTATCAAGGGCACACCTATACCTTGCACCTCGTCCTATTGAGCAAGATGATGATGATCTTGGCTTCCTCAAGATGGACCACCTTTCTTGATTGCGTTGGCTTGATGAAGACTAGTTGATTGCTCACCCATACTCACTATGGGTGAGCCACTCTTCACCATATCTTCACAACTCCATTGCCACCACAATGGACGGAAAGCTTCAAGCATGATATCTTCGTGTTGATCCACTTGAACTTGCACACCGCAATCTTGATGACGATCACCACTTGACGTCATCCTTCATGGGTTGTATGAGATCTTCGTCTAGACGCAAGCCCATGGAAACACACCTAACCCTCACATAGAACCCTCACAAATACCATGGGTTAGTACACAAATACGTACTGGACAATGCTTACCATACCATGGGATCCCTTGATCCCTCTCGGTACATCTTGTACGCTTTGTGTGTTGATCATCTTGATTTACTCTTTGTATGACGATCTTGATCAACCTTGAGTCCCTATGACCATTCTTTGGATAATACCGTGAATACCACCTTGGTCAACATATAAACTCCTTGAACCCAACAGATGGACTTCAAGAAGTGCCTATGGACAAATCCTATAAATATAACTTAAGGCAACCATTAGTCCATAGGAATTGTCATCAATTACCAAAACCACATATGGAGATATATGCTCTAACACTTAGTGATAAGGGGATCAAGCACCAACACTTCGCACCATATACCCCTCAACAAAATGGTGTTGTGGAAAGGAAGAACGGACATTGATGAACACGACAAGGACCATAATGGCAGATTTCATGTCTCTGTACAACTTTTGGGCCGAAACCATCAACACCGCATGTCATGCATCTAATAGGCTCTACCTCCGCAAGGGCTTGAACAAGACTCCTTATGAAATTCTTACCGGTAACAAGCCCAACATCGAGTACTTCCGAGTGTTTGGTTGTAAGTGTTTCATTCTCAAGAAAGGTTCTCGTTTGTCTAAATTTGAACCTAGAGATCAAGAGAGCATATTTGTTGGTTATGCTACAAACTCTCATGCTTACCATGTCCTCAACAAGTCCAATGGAATCATTGAGGAGATGTATAACGTGGAGTTTGATGAAAATAATGGACCCAAGTGGAGCAAAGTGGTCTCTGTGATGTAGGTGATGAAATTCCTCCCCAAGCCATAACAAGAATGGGTGTGGGTCACTTCCTACCCGTTGAGGAAACCCTTGTGGCTCAAGGAGAAGGACAATGCTCCACGCAAGTAGAAACAACACCGGCGCGATTCCCACAGCCTTCCAAAGAACAAAGTGAAGACTCTCAACCTTGTGATCAAGATCAAGGACAAGATCAACCTCATGTTGATGGTGATACACCAAGTTATGTCCAAGATCAAGGTGACACCACTGAGAAAGCTCAAGATCAAGAGAAATCTCAAGATCAAGATCAAGAACAATCTCACAAAGGCGTTCAAGGTCACAAAAATGTTGCTCCTAAACTTTCCATGGAGGATATTCTTGAAAGACAAACCACCAAGGTTGCTATCAAGCTTAAACATAAAAACATATTTTGGAGAATGTGTACGGTAGCTTTAAGAAAGGGGTAACTACTCATCGTCAATTAACAAACTTTTGTGCACATCATCCATTTGTTTCTTCCATTGAACCCCTAAAGGTACAAGAAGCACTCGAGGACATGGAGTGGCTTGAAGCCATGCATGATGAACTCAACAACTTCAAGCACAACAAAGTGTGGCATTTGGTACCAAGACCAAAGGAGAACCACAATGTCATTGGAACCAAATGGATCTTTAAGAACAAGAAAGATGTGAACGGGGTCGTCATCTGCAACAAGGCAAGATTGGTAGCACAAGGCTACTTCCAAGTTCAGGTTATTGACTATGGTGAAACCTTTGCTCTCGTTGTTCACCTTGAATCTATTCACACATTGCTTGCATATGCTTCTCATCATAATTTTAAACTATACCAAAATGGTTGTTAAGAGTACATTCCTTAATGGTCCTCTTAAGGAGTTCGTATATGTCAAGAAACCCCCGGGTACGAGAACTCCAATTTCCCCAATCATGTATACATTCTCGATAAGGCGCTCTATGGCCTTAAACAAGCCCCACGTGTGTGGTATGAGCACTTTACCGAGATGTTGCAAGATCGTGGGTTTGAAATTGGGAAAATTGATCACAATCTTTTCACAAAAAAGGTCAAAGGTAACTTGTTCATATGACAACTATATTTTGATGATATTATATTTGGTTCTCCTAACAAAGCTGTTAATGAAGAGTTTGCCGCACTAATGACCAAAGAGATTGAGATGTCTATGATGGGAGATTTGAAGTTCTTCCTTGGATTCGAAGTCAAGCAATGAAGTCAAGGAACCCTCATCCACCAATAAAAATACACTCAAGACATGCTCAAGAGGTTCAAGATGGATGAACTCAAACAGGCCAAGGCAAACACTCCCATGCCACTACAATGCCAACTTGACATTGATCCCAATGGTAAATCCATGGATCAAAAGGCATATCTCTCCATGATTAGCTCTTTGCTTTACCTTTGTGCATCTAGACCGGATATTATGTTGACTATGGGAATATGTGCACGATTTCAATCCTCACATAATGAAAGCCACTTTGTGGCGGTCAAGCGAATCTTTCGATATTTGGCTCATAACCCAAACTTTGGCTTATTGTACCCCAAAGGTGCTTCATTTGATCTCATAGGATATTCAAACTTGGATTGGGCGGGCGACCGTGTGGATAGGAAGTCAACTTCCGGAGGTTGCGAATTCCTTGGTCGCTCTATCGTAAGTTGATCTTCAAAGAAACAAAATTGTGTTTCTCTCTCGTCCATCGAGTCTGAGTATGTAGCTTCTGCAAGTTGTTGTGCCTAGTTGCTTTGGATGAGGAAAACTTTAAAGGATTATGGTGTCACTAGTTACAAAGTGCCTCTTTATTGTGAAAACCAAAGTGCAATCTCGATCTCCAACAACCCGGTTCAACATTGCAAGATAAAGCACAATGATATTTGTCATCACTTTATCCGGGACCATGTCAAGTGTGGGGAGATTTATCTTATTCACCTCAACACTAAATAACAACTTGCAAATATTTTCATGAAGCTATTGGATGAAGCAATATTTCACGAGTTAAGGCATGAGCTAAATATCATTGATTCGAGCAATCTAGATTGAAGTATTGCACACCCCACCACTCTCATCATACTATCTTATTTAGATGTAGGCATGGATTTAGGAAAGTTTTATTCTCTCAATGAACTCTCCCTCCCCCTATGCATAAATCAATCAAGTCTTTCACATTAGTCATCTTTGATGACACATGTGCTTCAAAGACGAGTTGTAACATCCCAATTTTCTTAAATTCGGATGTTAATAGATCATTCATATGCATCTCATATTTTTCTATGCATTATTTGCTCTTTTGTAAATTTTATTCATTTTGCAACTTCGGGCAATTTATTGGAGTGGAGATAATATGACTTCTCCCGTGTGAAATAAAAAGTTCATGATGTTTAAAATGTTATTTGGAGTTACCGACTTGGTTTTGCAAATTTTTATAATGTCCGAAATTATCTTTAGTTAAGTTTTCAAATGCTTTTTGCGTGGCCTATTGCATTAAAACTATTTTTCAAAATATGCATTAGGTGGAACTAGGTTCCTTTATTATTTATTAGGGGGTTTATTTTATACTTATATATATGTGTCTATATTAGCATTTTAATATATATATATATTACTATATGCGTATATATCTTTATCTTTATATATATATTTTTTCTGATATTTTAAAAAATATATTTGTTATTTATTTTTATTAAAAAAACTAACTGGGCCAAGCCAACTGGCTAAGCCAGCCAGCCCAACCAGTTCCCAGCGAGCCAGGCACCAGCCCCAGCTCCCAGGACCACGCAGCCCCAGCGTTGACCACAGCTTCCACGGCCATCGCTCCTGGCTCCAGCCGCCCCAGAGATCGAGTCCCAGGTGGCCATGTGCCCCAGCGCACCGGCCCCAGCTCTTAGAGCCCCAGTGCCACGTGGCAGCTCGCCCCAGGACCACCCTCGCCTCGCCTACTCCTGTCCCGAGCCGGTCTCTCGTTGAAACCGAGACCGAGCCACGGAAGAGCTCCTATTCGCCACGACTTTTTATTCCTAGCGAGGGAGATATCCCAGAGACCGAAGCCCCTTCGCCCGAGACCCGCTGCTGCCGTTTTCGATCTGAGCCAGACCCCATCTCGCCTAGATCGCAAAGGAGGCGCCCCTCACCGCGCCGACGCCTGAGCCGCCATCGCCGGAGCACCTCACCATCCACCGGAGTCCGCGAAGCCACGGAGTTTGCGCACGTCACCAGAGTTTGTCCGGCCGCCACCGGAGAAGCACCATCGGAGGCACCACACCGAGACGGTTCCAGTTTTTCCTGTTGTTCGTGGTGAGAACGCACGCACGAGCCGATTCATCAAACCCCGATGAACAGCATCAGGACGAAATTTAATCTGTTTTAAATTTGTTTTTAGCTTTGTTAGATTCCCGGTATAATTTCGAAACGCGTTTATCTTTTTACTCGTAACTCCGATTCAGGAAATTCTTTTTCCTGTGATCTCGTATTGATGAGGAGAACATGTTAGAACCAGTAATTTTCAGTTTTACGAAAATTAATTTTTTTTGTTAAAACAGATTTATTTTAGAACTACCGGAGGCCGTATTTTGCAAACCGTTCTTCCGGTTTAGTTGATTCTTTTTGCGTTGTCATCGTATCAGCATGTAGATGATTTTATACCTGCTGTCATGCTATTTATGCTTTGGTTTTAAACAAGTTGTTTTATTGCCGATGGTTTTGTTTGGTGTTATGTGATTGTGGTGATTGATTGGTGTGATTGTTGGCAACGTGTAGATTGTGCGGAGTGCGATGCAAACTATTGTCAGGAGTGTGACTTTTTGAACCAGAATCAAGGCAAGTTACATGTTGATCATCCTTTACCTATTATTTTTCTATGCATGTAGTATTATACCACCCTATGAAAATTATGCATTATAGGAAGATTATTATTGCTATGCTATTGAGCTATATCCCCTCGTCATTGAAGATCGTGTTAGATATATTTTGCTATGCTATGTAGACGGGGATTGGTTTCTGTATTCATTGAGTTTATGTGAGGATCACTACAAAATAAATTGAGTAGTAATTCAGGATATAATACACCTCTAGGCGGATATGGTATTGCTGGGTGGTTTCAAGAACATCATGGTTTCTACCCTCTGAATGTAAGTGGAATGCCGCCCAGGTTCAAAAAGATCAAACAGACTTAGTGACTAGTAGCTTCCTTGTGCGACCACTGGCTATTATGGGCTCTGGCTTAGTTGATCAGTCGTGGAAACCTTACCCAGATGTGCCAGCTGATGTAGCTGTGATAGGTGGGATGGGCCTCCTATGGGACTAGGTGACTGCTTCTGAAAGACTTCGTCTCAATCTTCGGGTTGGGTCCAATGGGTACAGCATACTAACCTCTGCAGAGTGTATAAACTAATCATGATTAGCCGTGTCCCCGGTTATGGACAATTTTGAGCAGCTAGGCCATTACAGTTGTTGGATGATCTTGACAGATGACACACTTAATAAAACTTGGTGGGAAACTTAATGATGGTAATAGGTTGGAGTTGGAGATGCCAATTCAACCATATGTGAGTTATTGTAGCAAACAAATTAAAAGTTGACTATTAGGTAGTTATGAGGATAAAATCAGCTTTCTGCAAAATAACCATCAGCCTTTCTCTTGTTATACTATGCATATTGTAACATCCCAAAATTATAAATTTTGGAATGTTAATATAATTATTAGATTGATTGTTTGTTTGTTTGCTGAGTGACTGAAACTTGTGTGAAATTTGAAACTTTTCGAAACTTTTGAATGAGAGGGAATAAAATGACTTTCCCCTTCTCCGGTGAATTCAAATTAAAGCTTTTAAAAACAACGAGAGAAGATGACATGACTTCTTCAATTATAAAGAATTTGAACGGAGATGTTTGCTCTCGAATTTCCTTGCATTTCCATTTGTTTTTCTTCGTGCAACAAAATGCCGGGAAATGCATTCTGTCAAACAGAAAAGAGCGGAGGAACATGACCCTCAAATACCCGGGCATTTTGAATGTTATTTGCAACCTCAAACTTAGAGGATCATTTGAAAATTATTTACAAAAAGAAATAATGCTTTTAGGGATTTTGGAAAAAAATAATTTTTCTAAAGTTTTTATTTTTGGCTTTAGAAAAATGCTATTTGGGTAGAGATTTATTCTCTGATTCTTTTTATATAATGGCTTATATAAATATATTGATTTATTTTATTTCTTTGGCTTTTATATTTTTCTGTTTGGAAAGGTTTAAAAAAGGAAAAAAAAGATCGTTTTTTTTTCTTTAACCGCCACTGGCCTGAGCCCTTTTTTTTTTTTCCTCGGATGGAATCCCTTGAAATCTGCAACGCCCCCTTCCCTTATTTCCTCCTGCCCCAGGCCGAGTCCCAGCATGCACCGAGCCATGCATGCATGCACAGCCCCACCACGTTCTCTTTTCCCTCTCTCTCCCAGCAATTCTTTCCTTCCTCTCTCTCTCTCCCCACGTTTTCTCTCCCTCTTTCCTTTCTTTCCTAGGGACTGAACCGACCCTTCCCTCCCAAGCAATTCTCTCCTCCCTTATCTCTCCTACAGCCCCCTCCTTCCTTTCTCCCACCCGAGCCTCTCCTCCCTCTCTTCTCCCCACGCGATCTCTCCTTTCCACTCTGCCTCTCCTCTCTTTCCTTTCCCTACAGGAACCGAGCTCTCCTCTCTCCCTCGCGATTCCCTTCCCGCGAGCTCCCTCTCCTTCCTTAGCCGAGCCCCTCCTAGCCTATATAAAGGCCGCCCCAGCGCCACCCCGTTCCTACCCTACCGCCGCCGCCTCCCTCTCCCCTCGCCGCCACCCGAGCCGCTGCACCCCTCCACCTGCTGCCCACCTTCGGCCAAGGGCAACCCTAGCACCCCGTCGCTGCACCCCTCCGCCACCACACCTACGGCCCACTCCACCGCCGCCCCTTGCCACCCCACCACCCCCTGCTGCACCCCGCCGCCTCCACGAGCCGCCGCCGCCCGAAGCTGCCGCCACAAGTCCTCGCCGGTGCAGCAGCAGCTGCAAGGCTGCACCTCCCCTCGGCCTCGCCCCGCAGCGCCTCATCGAGCCCCTCCGTCTTCCCCGAGCGCCCCCCCCCCCCCCCCCCGAGGAGGAGCACCCCACCGCCACCGCCGACGTCCCCACCCCCACCGGAGCTCCCTCCTCACCGGCCATCTTCCTCCATCGCCGGTGCAACACCCTCCAGCAGCAGGTAGCCTCCCTCTCTCTCTCTAATTTGCATGCACTCTAATTCTAGCCATTAGATCTTCATGCAACGGTTCAGATTAGAACATTTGTACCTCTTCGGTTTAGTCCAGAAAACCAACGGTTCTTTTATTCACTTAAGATTTAGCCAGTGGTTTTGCTAGCCATAGGACGTTTGCTCCAAACCAAGAAACACACAGCCACCGCAGCTTGCCACGTGTTAGTACTAGTAGCAGCAGTTTTTTCTGTTTTGACTGCAAAAACAGCAACTTTCAATCTTGTTTTGGCCACAACTGTTTATCCCGAAGTCCAATAACTTTGATTCTTTTTCCAGTAGCTCACAAATTTCCTGTAGTTTTTAAAAATATATAATTTGTCTGTGTTTGAAATTTTTAAATATAAGTTAGAGCAGATTTGGTTTAAACATTGTTTTGCCTATTCCAGGAGTTTAAAAATATTTTGTTATTTGATTCCTTTTGGTACTGATCACTCGTAATCCTATTTAAAAGTGGTAAAAGTTTCAGAGTTGTTTGAGTATTTTAACTCATTATTTCATGTGAAACAATTTCTGTTTCACCGTTTTCAGGATTTCGGCTAATTCGTTTTATACTTTTGTTTTAAAATATTTTATTTATTAATTCAGAAAGATTGTTATTGTTTGTTTATGTTAGATAACAGTAGTTTTGCAACAAGTTCTTATTTTAGTTTTATTTGATTTTATAAAAACAATTCTAGCTCCGTAGTAACGTGCAATTGTTTTCACCGTTGTTCCAAATCCCGTTTGGGAATACTTTCAAAGGTTTTGTGAAAAACACTTTATTTTATCTTAGTTAGATTTATATATTAGTTCCTTGTTAATATTTTCTGTTAGACAAAACTATTTAGTGGTTGACTTAGTAGAAGACTCTTTATTTCTATTTGATGTTTCTTTCGGTTTCTTATTCGCACTCGCACTTTTGTTTTGATTGTTAGAATGATTGCTAGTATGAGTGCTTATGTTAATGCTATGTTTGCCATATAGATTTTCATCGGAGAGTGACGAGTAGTCTATCAAATTATTTTCTCGAGGAATTCTTCTTCGTCAACATCACAGGCAAGTCACTTTGATCATACTTTCACCTATGTTTTATGCATTGTAGTTCTACCATCCTATGCCCATTTGCATGCTGCCTAGGTACTTGGAAACTTTATTCTAGTTGTAGTATCATGTGGTAGGAACACAACAACCCCGACACTTGGCCCCGGGACGACAATTCTTAATGCTATGCTTGAGTAGACGGGTTATCGGATGAGTGTATACCACGAGTGATGCGAGATTGATATAATAATCAAGACCGGACTAAGACAAGACTTTCAAGACCTCGGACGCAATGCAACACTGGGTGAAGGACGGTTGACCGGCTCCCTGGAAAACCCAATGGATGCCCGGGATGCTGGAGAGGCCATGTCATCCTGCGGAAAGCTTCACCCAGGCTCAAAGAGACGGACGGATATTTTCAAGACCCAAGGCTTACCTGCACAGCCACAAGTCATTATGGGCTCTGGCTTCGTTGGACAACGCGGCGACTCTGGACAGGCGGTGCTAGCAGATGTAGACGAACGGTAGGAATGGATGGGCACCGACAGGGATTCAGAGGGACCCGTTGAAAGACCATGTTTTGATCATCCGGTCTTCAAACACCCTGAAGTGCGAGGACATACACGAAGGCAATCAAATCTTGTGGGGAACGTGTGCAAAACTCTGCAGAGTACTCAAACCTAATCGATTAGCCGTGTCCATGGTCATGGACGACTTGAGCCAAAGGAACTGAAGTTATCTGGATTTCTCAACACCATTAAAATATATTTGATGAGGGTAATTATTGACAACTCGGGTACGAGAACTGGTTGGCGGAACCATCTCGTTAACAACCAACAATGTAGTAACATTTTGCTTTTAGCCCTCTCTTGATGTAGGAGAAAACTTGCTTTTCGCTAAAAACTTATAGCCCCACCTGCCATATATGCATATAGTATAGATGATTACTTTTCACCCCTCTCTTATGTGACTTGCCGGCATATTCAATATGCTGACCTACACGGCTGCAACGTCTTATGTTGCAGATATTTTTCTTCGATGAGTAAGAGTACGATTCAGGGTTACGGTCTACACTCAACTTGCCGTTGGTGTTTATTGGGACTCCACTCCCTGACCGCTTCCGCTGAGATATTTAAGGTATATATCAGTTTTATGCTATTTACATGTGATTGCACTTTGATATATATACATTGATGTACTGTGTGTGCCAGCATACTGATCCAGGGATGGCACAGAAACACAGAGGCTTGACTCGTCTTGAGTTGGGTCGCTACACATATACATGTAGGTTTGTTATATTACTTTTCCTGTGTAACTTGCCAATACATTCAAAGTATTGACATATATGGCTGCAACGTATCATGTTGCAGGATATTCAGACGAGGAGTAAGGTACCGTTAGGGTCGCGAGTCTTCACTCAACATCGCCAGTGGGCTATGATGGGACTCATCGTTATTATTCTGCTACTTTTCCGCTGTTTATTAGAATAAAGCTAGCTAAGTGCTATGCAGATTGTTATAATTTATAATTTCTGGATCATACGTTATTATAAATCATGCACTTGCTATATCTGGTTTTCATCTATATTGTGTGTGCTAGCGAGTCGATCGAGGGACTAGCACAGTAAAGCACAGAGACTCAAATCTTTCGAGGTTTGGTCGTTACAGATGGTATCAGAGCAATGCGTTGACTCTAGGTCGTGACCCTAGAAAATGGATTAGAAAAGCCATAGGAGTCTAAGTTTATTCTATTAACTTTGTCTACATCTTACTCTTTCATTAGACAACCACTCTAGTATCTTGACCAGCTTAAGTAGGAACTAGTGCTGAGACCACCACTTATCTTGTTTTATTTGAGCTATTAACGTGTTAGCTTATCTGTTTATGCCCGCTTTGTGGCATGACGATACTAGGTTGCTTGCTTGATTGTTATTTTGCTTGTTGTTAAACTAGGATCTTGTTGGAATTATTCGACTATATATATATATATATATGTTTGATTATTGTTATGCTTGTTTGTGTTATTTGTTATGATGTTTTGTTGCCTCATATATATTACCTTGATCATAATATGCATATGGGTAGAATATCTATATTCCTCTAGACCTATTCTATCTATTTTCTTATCTATTCTTGCCCACCAGATGCCGCCGAGACGTGAGCCTAGGGACAGGAATGCAGGAGCAGGCAATAATGATGGCAATGGCAATGATGCACCGCAATATGTGCGACAGATACTTGAGGGACAAGGCCAGTTGATCCAGTTGCTTGCCCAGAGTTTGGCCAACAATAACAACAACAACCCACCGCCTCCCCCACCTATGGATATGCTCACTAGGTTCTTGAGGTTGAATCCTCAAAGGTTCTCCAGCAACCCTGAACCTATTATGGCAGATGATTGGCTTCGTTCTATTGGTAGGAACCTGCAGACCGTTGGATGCACAGATGCAGAGAGGGTGAGGTTTGCCTCACATCTATTGGAGGGTCCTGCCGCAGCTTGGTGGGACAACTACTTGGTCACCTATCCCATTGATACTATCACATGGGTGTAGTTTGAGGCAGCTTTCTGTGCCGCACATGTGTCTGCTGGCGCCATGAGTCTAAAGAAGAAGGAGTTTCGCAGCTTGCGTCAGGGAGGTCGCTCAGTTAATGAGTATGTGGAGGAGTTCAACAAACTTGCACGTTATGCTCCTAATGATGTTAATACTGATGCAGCTAGACAAGAGAAGTTCTTGGAGGGCCTGAATGATGATTTGGGAGTTCAGTTGACTGTGGCCACTTTTGGTAATTATCAGGAGCTTGTTGATAAGGCTATTGTGCTTGAGGGAAAGCATCAGGCAATAGAGAACCGCAAGAGGAAGTATAGCAACAACAAGTTTAATTCAGGACCACAGCAGAAGCCACGCACTTCATATCATCATCATGGAGGTAATGGACATCATCACCATGGAGGTAATGGGCATCATCATCATGGAGGTAATGGCCACAATCATAATGGCCACCATCATCATAATGGACACAAGGGCAACAATGGCAACGGTAATGGTAATGGTAATGGAGGTAATAATAACCAGAACCGCCAGAATGTGCCAGTGCAGAGAGACCTTAATCAGGTCCAGTGCTTCAAGTGCAGAAAGATGGGCCACTACTCCAATGCATGCCCAGAGAGCAATAATGGTAATGGGAATTCTGGAGTCATCAAGCCAAACCCCTTTCAAAAGGGGCATGTTAACCACGTTAATGTGGCGGAGGTCTATAATGAGCCAGAGGCAGTGATTGGTAAGTTTTTGATCAATTCAGTACCCTCTCTTGTTCTTTTTTATACTGGTGCATCGCATTCATTTATTTCGAGGGTATTCGTTGATAAACATGGATTGCCAACCAAAACCCTTAGTATGCCTATTAGAGTGAGTTCCCCAGGAGCTGAGATGATAGCAGGTGTTGGTTGTCATCAGTTAAACTTGTCTATTGGGAAGCATGAGTTCCCTACAGATTTGATCATATTGAAGTCACAGGGTCTGGATATTATTTTGGGTATGGACTGGTTACAATTATATGAAGGAGTTATCGATTGTGCTAGTCGATCTATCTCTCTCAGTGCACCAGGAGGGAAGAGAATCAAATATGTATGTAAGTACCAGCATAAGAGAATGCAGGTGAACTCTCTTAAGGGGGGTAGCCTGGAAGAGGTGCCAGTTGTGAAGGATTATCCAGATGTGTTTCCGGAGGAGTTGCCAGGTATGCCACCAGATAGACATATTGAGTTTCTCATTGATTTGATGCCTGGTACTAGACCTATTGCGAAGAGACCATACAGAATGCCTCCTCAAGAGTTGGAAGAGTTGAAGAAGCAGTTGAGGGAGTTACAGGCACAAGGATTTATTCGCCCAAGTTCATCACCTTGGGGAGCCCCTGTTTTGTTTGTGGAGAAGAAGGATGGAACCTTGAGGATGTGTGTTGATTATCGTTCTCTAAATGAGGTAACCATTAAGAATAAGTATCCTTTGCCTATGATAAATGATCTGTTTGACCAGTTGGAGGGAGCTACTGTGTTTTCTAAGATTGATCTTCGGTCTCGTTATCATCAATTAAAGATTCGTGAGCAAGATATTCCAAAGACTGCTTTCACTACGAGGTATGGGCTGTATGAGTATACTGTTATGTCATTTGGATTGACTAATGCCCCAGCATACTTCATGAATATGATGAACAAGGTGTTTATGGAGTTCTTGGATAAATTTGTGGTTGTTTTCATTGATGATATATTGGTGTTCTCCAAGAATAAGCAAGAGCATGAAGTGCATTTGCGTTTGGTGTTGGATAAATTGAGGGAGCACGAGTTGTATGCCAAGTTCAGTAAATGTGAGTTTTGGCTGGATGAGGTAGCATTCCTTGGCCATGTTATATCAGGTAATGGAGTTGCAGTTGATCCATCCAAGGTTGTTGCTGTTACAGAGTGGGAGACACCCACGTCAGTTGGTGAGATTCGCAGCTTTTGGGGCTTAGCAGGTTATTATAGAAGGTTTATTGAGAATTTCTCAAAGATTGCAAAGCCTATGACTGAATTGTTGAAGAAGGGAAATAAGTTTGTTTGGACTGATGATTGTGAAGCTAGCTTTCAGGAGCTGAAGCAACGTTTAGTCACAGCACCAGTTTTAACTCTGCCAGATATACACAAAGACTTCCAGGTATATTGTGATGCTTCTCGTCAGGGACTTGGGAGTGTTTTGATGCAGGAAGGTAAAGTTGTTTCTTATGCTTCATGTCAGCTTAAGAATCATGAGCGTAATTATCCTACACATGATTTGGAGTTAGCCTCAGTTGTGCATGCATTGAAAACTTGGAGGCATTATCTCGTTGGTAATCATTGTGATATATTTACTGATCATAAGAGCCTGAAGTACATATTTACTCAAAGGGAGTTGAACCTCAGACAGAGGACGTGGTTGGAGCTTATTAAGGATTATGATTTGAATGTATAGTATCATCCTGGTAAGGCTAATGTTGTTGCCGATGCATTGAGTCGTAGGAGCCATGCTAATGCAATTAATATTGATGATATGCCACCGGAGTTATGTGAGCAGTTTAGAAATCTGAGATTGGAGATGATCCCTAGAGGCTATTTGGCTACACTTGAGGTAAGGCCTACTTTGCTTGACAGAATTAGAGAAGCTCAAAAGGATGATATGTATATTGCTGAGATAAAGGAGAATGTGCTAAAAGGGAAGGCAAAAGATTTCCATGAGGATGAACATGGAACCATATGGTTTGAGAAGCGTATTTGTGTACCTCGGGATGCAGATATAAGGAAATTGATTCTTGAGGAGACGCATGATTCACCTTATTCTATTCACCCAGGTAATACTAAGATGTATTTGGATTTGAGGGAGAGATTTTGGTGGCCTAGCCTGAAGAGGGAAATTGCTGAGTATATCGCAGTATGTGATGTGTGCCAGAGAGTTAAAGCAGAGCATCAGAAACCAGCAGGTTTGTTACAACCCTTGCCTATACCTGATTGGAAGTGGGATCAGATTGGTATGGATTTCATCACTGGATTACCCAGGACTCGATCAGGTTATGATTCTATTTGGGTAGTTGTTGATCGTTTGACTAAGGTCGCTCACTTCATCCCGGTAAAGACTACCTATACGAGTGCTAAGCTAGCTAAGATTTATATGTACAGAATTGTCTGTCTGCATGGAGTTCCAAAGAAGGTAGTGTCTGATAGAGGTACTCAGTTCACTTCTAAATTTTGGCGTCAGTTGCATGAATCATTGGGTACTAGACTGGAGTTCAGTACAGCATTCCATCCACAAACAGATGGGCAGACTGAGAGGGTGAATCAGATATTGGAGGATATGTTGAGAGCTTGTGCTTTGGACTACGGTTCCAGTTGGGATGATAATTTACCATATGCAGAGTTCTCATATAATAACAGTTATCAGGCTAGTTTGCAGATGGCACCGTTTGAGTTTCTGTATGGCAGGAAGTGTAGGACGCCATTGATGTGGGGTGAGGTTGGAGAGCGTCAGTTCTTTGGACCAGACTTGATTAGAGATGCTGAGGAGAAAGTCGGGTTGGTTCGTGACAGGCTAAAGATAGCATAGTCCAGACAGAAGAGTTATGCCGATGCAAAGCGTAAGGAGGTTACATATGAGGTAGGAGACCGTGCATACCTTAGAGTTTCACCACTTTGTGGAATTAAGAGGTTTGGGATCAAAGGTAAGTTAGCACCACGCTTTGTGGGGCCTTACAGGATCTTGGAGCGTCGAGGAGAGGTAGCTTATCAGCTGGAGTTGCCAGAAGCTTTGTCAGGAGTTCATAATGTGTTTCACGTATCCCAGTTGAAGAAGTGTCATGCCGAGATGGCAGATGTTCCTTTGAGAGATACAGTGCCACTTGAGGCAATTCAGTTGGAGACTGACTTGACGTATGAGGAGAAGTCTGTTAAGATTCTGGAGACAGCAGAGAGAGTTACTCGCACCAAGACAATCAGGTTATGCAAAGTTCAGTGGGATCATCATACCGAAGAAGAGGCTACTTGGGAACGAGAGGAGGATCTCAAGCAGGAACACCCACACCTATTTGCTAGCCAACCCGAATCTCGAGGGCGAGATTCATCTTAAGGGGGGTAGGTTTGTAACATCTCAATTTTCTTAAATTCGGATGTTAATAGATCATTCATATGCATCTCATATTTTTCTATGCATTATTTGCTCTTTTGTAAATTTTATTCATTTTGCAACTTCGGGCAATTTATTGGAGTGGAGATAATATGACTTCTCCCGTGTGAAATAAAAAGTTCATGATGTTTAAAATGTTATTTGGAGTTACCGACTTGGTTTTGCAAATTTTTATAATGTCCGAAATTATCTTTAGTGAAGTTTTCAAATGCTTTTTGCGTGGCCTATTGCATTAAAACTATTTTTCAAAATATGCATTAGGTGGAACAAGGTTCCTTTATTATTTATTAGGGGGTTTATTTTATACTTATATATATGTGTCTATATTAGCATTTTAATATATATATATATTACTATATGCGTATATATCTTTATCTTTATATATATTGTATATATATATATTTTTCTGATATTTTAAAAAATATATTTGTTATTTATTTTTATTAAAAAAAACTAACTGGGCCAAGCCAGCTGGCTAAGCCAGCTAGCCCAGCCAGCTCCCAGCGAGCCACGCACCAGCCCCAGCTCCTCGGACCAGGCAGCCCCCAGCGTTGACCACAGCTTCCACGGCCATCGCTCCAGGCTCCAGCCGCCCCAGGGATCGAGTCCCAGGTGGCCATGTGCCCCAGCGCACCGGCCCCAGCTCTTGGAGCCCCAGTGCCACGTGGCAGCTCACCCCAGGCCCACCCTCGCCTCGCCTACTCCTGTCCCGAGCCGGTCTCTCGTTGAAACCGAGACCGAGCCAGGGAAGAGCTCCTGTTCGCCACGACTTTTTATTCCTAGCGAGGGAGATATCCCAAAGACCGAAGCCCCTTCGCCCGAGACCCGCTGCTGCCGTTTTCGATCTGAGCCACACCCCATCTCGCCTAGATCGCAGAGGAGGCGCCCCTCACCGCGCCGACGCCGGAGCCGCCATCGCCGGAGCACCTCACCATCCACCGGAGTTCGCGAAGCCACGGAGTTTGCGCACGTCACCGGAGTTTGTCCGACTGCCACCGGAGAAGCACCATCGGAGGCACCACACCGAGACGGTTCCGTTTTTCCCCGCTGTTCGTGGTGAGAACGCACGCACGAGCCGATTCATCAAACCCCGATGAACAGCTTCAGGACGAAATTTAATCTGTTTTAAATCTGTTTTTAGCTCTGTCAGATTCCCGGTATAATTTTGAAACGCGTTTATCTTTTTACTCGTAACTCCGATTCAGGAAATTCTTTTTCCTGTGATCTCGTATTGATGAGGAGAACATGTTAGAACCAGTAATTTTCAGTTTTACGAAAATTAATTTTTTTGTTAAAACAGATTTATTTTAGAACTACCGGAGGCCATATTTTGCAAACCGTTCATCCGGTTTAGTTGATTCTTTTTGCGTTGTCATCGTATCAGCATGTAGATGATTTTATACCTGCTGCCATGCTATTTATGCTTTGGTTTTAAACAAGTTGTTTTATTGCCGATGGTTTTATTTGGTGTTATGTGATTGTGTTGATTGATTGGTGTGATTGTTTGCAACGTGTAGATTGTACGGAGTGCGACGCAAACTATTGTGAGGAGTGTGACTTTTTGAACCAGAATCAAGGCAAGTTACATGTTGATCATCCTTTACCTATTATTTTTCTATGCATGTAGTATTATACCACCCTATGAAAATTATGCATGTATAGGAAGATTATTATTGCTATGCTATTGAGCTATATCCCCTCGTCATTGAAGATCGTGTTAGATATATTTTGCTATGCTATGTAGACGGGGATTGGTTTTTGTATTCATTGAGTTTATGTGAGGATTACTACAAAATAAATTGAGTAGTAATTCAGGATATAATACACCTCTGGGCGGATATGGTATTGCTGGGTGGTTTCAAGAACATCATGGTTTCTACCCTCTGAATGTAAGTGGAATGCCGCCCAGGTTCAAAAAGATCAAACAGACTTAGTGACTAGCAGCTTCCTTGTGCGACCACTGGCTATTATGGGCTCTGGCTTAGTTGATCAGTCGTGGAAACCTTACCCGGATGTGCCGGCTGATGTAGCTATGATAGGTGGGATGGGCCTCCTGTGGGACTAGGTGACTGCTTCTGAAAGACTTCGTCTCAATATTCGGGTTGGGTCCAGTGGGTACAGCGTACTAACCTCTGCAGAGTGTATAAACTAATCATGATGAGCCGTGTCCCCGGTTATGGACAATTTTGAGCAGCTAGGCCATTATAGTTGTTGGATGATCTTGACAGATGACACACTTAATAAAACTTGGTGGGAAACTTAATGATGGTAATAGGTTGGAGTTGGAGATGCCAATTCAACCATATGTGAGTTATTGTAGCAAACAAATTAAAAGTTGACTATTAGGTAGTTATGAGGATAAAATCAGCTTTCTGCAAAATAACCATTAGCCTTTCTCTTGTTATACTATGCATATACATGTAGGTCTGTTATATTACTTCTCCTGTGTGACTTGCCAATACATTCAAAGTATTGACCTATATGGCTGCAACGTATCATGTTGCAGGATATTCAGACGAGGAGTAAGGTACCGTTAGGGTCACGAGTCTTCACTCAACATCGCCAGTGGGCTATGATGGGACTCATCGTTATTATTCTGCTACTTTTCCGCTGTTTATTAGAATAAAGCTAGCTAAGTGCTATGCAGATTGTTATATTTTATAATTTCTGGATCATACGTTATTATAAATGATGCACTTGCTATATCTGGTTTTCATCTATACTGTGTGTGCTAGCGAGTCGATCCAGGGACTAGCACAGTAAAGCACAGAGACTCAAATCTTTTGAGGTTTGGTCGTTACACGAGTTTTGGTCATGGGCCCAAGGTTAAAATCTTAGCGGTGCCATACCAATTGACTCAAACATAGGTGGCTTCACCCACCGCACCCTCCTTGTGAGGAATCGGCTCTAATGGTGTTCGTATTTGTTTTGAATATCTCTTGGATCTTATTATTTGTTGCTACTTTTCTTTTGGATCCTAGGTGCATGTATCCTTCAAGGGTTGGTCTTTCATGTTTTTCTTTTTGCACCCTTGGGGTATACCTCCCGATGTCAGAGTGCCATGTTTCCATCTCAGGCCTTCCTGGTATCATTTACACTCTTATCCCAATTGTATGCATCATGTCCTTGCCATTGGTGACTCTAGCCTGGCGATACAACTGGTTGCTCTGGCGGTTCTACCGCTTGGGCACTTGGTTGTACCATCCCAGCGGTACAACGGGTGTGACTCTCGCGGTTCTACCGTTGTTCACCTAGCCTGTGCATCTGGCCGGTTCTACCTAGGTTTTTGGCGCTACTACCGTAGCCTCCTAGCTGCGACCGCATCCTAAAGGTAGTACGAGGGGTGGTACAACCGCTCCTCGGAGCGGTACAACCGCCTATTGCGTGGGCAGTATATAAAGAGGTAGGGCCGAAAGGGTATCTCTTTTTCCCCTTTGTGCCCAACCTCCCCTCCTGCCCTAGCCATCGACCATCGTCCTGGAGTGCCCTCTGGCACCCCGGATCTGCGTGACTCTCTCAGATCTACTCCGTGAAGGCCTCCTCCTCTCTCATATCTTCCCATGGACACCGGTAATGCCTCGTTTTTCCTTCTTCCTTGGGTCCTCCCCTTGGATCCACCATTGTTAGGGCATTACTTGGAGTCTTGTGTTTCTGTCGAAACTTTTGGGTGGAAAAGACCCTAGTAGTCACTCTATTGCTTGTCCTTGTCTAGAACATTAAAATATTGTTACGAGGTTTGAATCCGAGTGTGTCACTTCCTCCATGATGTGTTGTTGTCTGTGCTCAGTGGTACAGCCGCTCTCGCTGGTGGTACAACCGCCTCAGCGCTTCAACCGCCTGGTCGACCGGTTCAACCGGATTATCTGAATCCCATAGCATTGTTTTACTTCCTCCACTCCACAATCAATATATTCCTCTATCTTTGCATACAATCCTCTTATCTTTTCTGGGTTTCTTCTGTGCTTCTTGTGTGTGTGTGCAGGTGGCTCGGGTTCTTGCTCTGCTCCTTGTCATAAGAAGACCAAGAAGCGAGCCCGTGGGGTCAAACGGGTTGGCAAAGATACTGAATAGGAAGTAGTCATTCCCACCAAGTCAACTCGTCATGAGAAGTCTGTGGCTGCCAAGAAAAAGTCAGTTGTTCTTTTGAGAAAATGGAAGCTACCGGATTGGGAGAAGTTTCATCTCTAGAATCCCTATGAGGTCCCTGTTGCTCCTCATTGGACCATCGTTCGGTTCAGAAAATGAGATGCAGATGAGGGTTGTGCATGAGTTGTTTGAGCACAACATGAACAGGTTCGCCAAGAAATGGACTATTCATCTTGATCACTTGAGTGACAACTTAGCTTACTTCAGTGAGGCATTGGCACTATGCGAGGAGTTTGACTTGATCAAGCTCATGTCTATCAATTGTGACTTTGATGTGCAACTTGTTCATCAGTTCTATGCCACCATTCACTTCGATGCTGATGATGCCCATCACCTATCCTTCATGTGTTGTGATGAGTTTTTAAGTGTTCCTTGGAGAGTGTTCTGTAATGCTCTGGGTTACGATGATACCGGCCTCTTCGAGAATGGTGGCATCCGTCCTCACGATCGTGTCGTTCCCATGGAGAGGGAGGAGCTTGCCCCTCTATACATTCCAGGGCGGGGCATCCTTGGAGAGTCTAAGGATTTGCAGCCAGTTTATGAATCATGCACCATGTCTTCCGTAATGTTATTCTACCCAAGGTTGGGAATCAATATGATATTCATGGCTATCTAGTGGATTTGCTTGTGGCTATGAAAACTAAAGCCGACGCTGGTGCTACTTTTGATGTGTCCAAGTGGTTGTGGGAGGAAATGTATAACATGGTCACTGCCCAGAAGGTACCTATTTACGCTTCGTTCGTCATGTGCTTTCTGAAGTCGGTTTAGGCAGTCTATAGTCCTCGTAAGGACCTTTTTTCTCCTGACAACCTTACCGTGCATGAGATCAAGCAAATCGGGAAGAAGAAGCATGATCTGCCTTGCATTTACCCTGATCAATATGGGGATGTTTATGTCACTTCCAGCGACAGCCAATTTGAACTCGAGGCTGGGGCCAAGCCCTCTTGTGTCACCAAGATTGCTAACAAGGTGAAGAAGACTTTCTGCTTGCAGGCACATGTTCAAAATAAGCTCTATGTCGCCCATGTTCACGAGAAGTTGGCCAGTTGCACACAAAATCATATTGTGCGAGCTCTCAACCTTCAGGATGATAGTGGTTCTGACAAGATCATCACTCCGGAGGAGAATCGGATCTACGAGCACAACACCTAGACTAATGATGAGGCCTTGGGCCATCCTGCTGCTTCCTCTTCTGCTCCTGTTGTCGATGACATTATGAAGGACAATGAGGAGCCTAACGATGATGATGATTCACAAGAGACGAAGGAGTTAGTGGAGGACTACTGAGCTATGGGCGTTAGTGTCACTCTTTTCCTTTTTGTTGTCTTGATTCCAAAGGGGGAGAGTTCTATCAGGACAGGATTTGCATGGGTGTGGTTATTTGCTCTGCTTTCTGTCGTGATTCTCCCAAGTCGAACTTTTTATCTTTTTGGTTGTTTTTGTGAACCATGTGTGGAGACCTTGTGCATCATGTGACACATGCGACCCCGACTTATATTTAGTTTATCTATCTTGTCTCTTATATTAAGTAGAGCATGTATGTCTTTGTTTAGGATCCGAAGTATGTCTAGAGGGGGTGATTAGACTACTTGACAAAATAAATACTAAGCCTTTTCCCAATTTTAGTTGTGGGCCAGCTTTAGCAACTATGACTAGCCAAGTTCACCCTACACATGCATATCTAAGAGTATAGTAGCGGAAAGTAAATGCATGCAAATGTAATGTAGAGGGTAGGGAAGGAAGATCAAACACAAAGGTTGACACGGTAATTTTTGGCATGGTTCAGATAGGTGGTGCTATCGTACGTCCACGTTAGTGGAGACTTCAACACATAGAGGGTAACGGCTGCGAGAGTCCATGAAGAGCTCCACCCACAAGGGGTCCACAAAGAAGCGGCCTTGTCTATTCCACCATGGATTACGTCCACACAGGACTAGCCTCACTCACGGTATATTTTCATGAAGTAGGCGATCTCCTTGCCCTTACAAACTTCTTGGTTCAACTCCACAACACAAAGTAGGAGGCTCCCAAGTGAAACCTAACCAATATAGGAGGCACCACCCTCCAAAAGGTAATATATGCGGTAGAATGACGAACTCCTTGCTCTTGTGGTTCAAAAGATAGTCTCCTCAACACCCAATCACTCTCTCACAGATTTGGCAAGGGTAGGAGAGATTTATTTTGTGGAAAGCAACTTGGGGAGGCTAAAGGTCAAGTTTCAAATGGTTGGATTGGAATCTCTTGATCTCAACACATGAGTAGGTGGCTCTCTTAGAAAAATGAATCTGGCAAGTGGGTGTGTGTTCTGAGTGCTTCCTGTGCAAATGAGAAGAGGTGGAGGGGTATATATAGGCATCCCCCAAAACCCAGTCGTTACAACATTATTGCCCAACTCAGTGATACCGAAATGAATCTTAGAGGTACCAAGTTGCACTAAATGTGGCAGCTTTTGAATTCTCGGTGAGACCGATATATAAATCTTGGTGGTACTGATATGATGACCTAGAGCAGTTTCCAAATCTCGGTGAGACCGTTTCCAATCTCGGAAATTCTTATTCTTGCAATTTCCTCAACAGAAAGTTCGTCACATGCTTTCGGTGGCACCGATGTGAAACTTGGTGGTATCGAGAGATGGTGTTTGGCAAAGGATCTGTCACTCGGAAAATCAGTAGGGCGAGTGGAAAAGGTTGGTGGCACCGATTTTGCTAGTTTGGCTTGGGACAAAGATATTTGTGGGAGAATGAGTGAATATTTTTGGTGGCTATCTCTAAGCGCTTGAGAAACCAATTCATCATAATACCTCACCCCCTTTTAATAGTATTGGCTTTCCTATGGACTCAAAAGTGATTTCTCACAAATGTAAAATGTAGAGTCCTCTTGCTTGAAGCTTGAGCCAAACCTATTCCTTTCCTTGCATCAAGGAGTTTCTCCTCACAATCCTTTGGCCAATGCATCTTTGAACTTTTCTGAAATATACTTGGATAAGATCATTAGTTCAATGATACATATGTTGTGATTAATTACCAAAACCACCTTAGGGAGCAATTGTCGTTTCAATCTCCCCCTTTTTGGTAATTGATGACAACATATATATCAAAGCTTCGACAAAAGATATAATCAATGATTAGCATCGACGCTTTGAGAAGTATGTGAAAAGAAGGAGCTCCCCTAAATTTGTGCATTATTTGAATTTGCGTTTGAATGCAAATACACAATCGATTAGGATCATGGGTCACTATTCCATGTCACATGCAACTTGGTGGTGCGTATAAAATATATGAATGAATAGTAATGCACATAACACCAAACAAATAACTGAATGATCATCATGTAGATAGCACAAAGGTATAATGTAGTAGCATAAAAAATCAAAGCATATGATCAAAGACGAAAGATTAATTCATCCAAAAGACCAAAAGTTTTGAAAAACCAAAAGAGAGCAAATAAAATGCAAAGCTCTCTCTCTCTCTCTCTCTTAGCCCTAATTGATCTATACACTTCTCCCCCTTTGGCAACAAGTTACCAAAAAGTTCAAAGGTCGAGAACTAAATATCTCTCTCAGCTCGATCTCCTCCGGTGGCAATCGATGGAGTGGACAAAAGAGTGTCGGCGAAGGATTCTGCGGATGTCCCTGGAGCTGGAGGTGTAGACACTGGAGGTGCAGGAGGTGAAATTGAAGCTTGAGTTGATGAAGTTTGTCTTGCTTTTGGAACTGGCACAGCTGCTGACCTTGTCTGGGCCGTAAACTGGGTAGTCATGGGAAGAGGCGACTCTTCATCATCACTGTTGGAATGGGGAACCTGCACAGAATCAACTTCATGCTGGAGTTGCTGAACAGTGGTAGTCAACTCCGTGACCTTAACATCGAGGTCATGGAATTTTGTTTCCACAATCCTCTCAAGGCTCATGTGGTTCAGCAAGATCTCAGAAATTTTCTTCTCCATCCCTTGGATGGTGCTGACAAGAAAACACATCTGCCCCTCTCTGGTCCTGAGCTGTGGAGCTGGTGCTGGAGCATATCTAGTTACATATGCCTCTTCTACCTCTACTCCTTCACATGCTGAAGCTGAGATGGGATGGCTGGGGTCCATCACAAATTCATTATCCTCAAAATCTGGCAGAAGTGGCAGGTGCAGATGATCAAGTTGATATGCATGCTTGCCAATCTTGGCATTGATGAGCATCTGAATATAAGGTGCATATCCACAAAATATCTTCTTATCTACAACAGTCATCCTAACAATCTCAACTATCAAGTCCATCACTTGGAACCGGGTTTGGGTGTATAGATGGTGCAGCGTGTTAATGGAATAACCTCTGATCATCTTATCATCTCCTGATTTGGGCATCAGAGTGTGTCACATAATGGTGTTCGTAGTAGGTATTCCTGCTTGCAAAAAATAGACTGAGCCAAACTTATGTGTCTGCACATACTTATGGGCACTGGATTGTACATGTTTGACATGGAGTTATGATTCATCATGGGTTCTGAGTACACATCCAAATATCCCTCTTGTGCCTTTGGGACACCAATGATAGTGGCCCACTCATCCACGGTAGACTCATATCGGTGACCTTCTGTCGTCCAAAGTATCCTTCCATCAGGATAAAAAGGAGCAGTTGAATAGAATTGCATGATCATCTCATCATTCTAGGCAGTCATCTCTCTGCCAACAAAATCTTCAATATCAACTAGACTGAAGTTTTCTCTCACATGGGTAAAGAAGTTCTCACTGGCCTTGATATATTCCCAGTCAACATATCACATGTCACTGACTGCATGACTCTTGTCAAGCAACACTGTCTCATAGAAATCTTGTTGCTCCTTAGTGTGAAAATGAGGGTCAACATCAGTTCTTCTCCTGATAGCAAATGGGTCTATAGACCTCCACAGCCTCAAGCCTTGATCCCTTCTCTTCTTCATATCCTCAGCAATAGGTTAGGCAGCATTGTGCAATGGCATACGAGTTCTCAGTTTCATCAGCAATGGTGCTTCTCCTTCTTCCTCTGCAGAAAACTCTCTAGATGCAGAGCCTTTGTTCTTCTTTGTTGCAGGAATGTCCTTGGTAGTCCTCTTGGGAGCTACAGACTTCTTGGGAGCTGAAGGCTTGGGTGCAAACTTCTTTGGCATAGAATCAGCCATAAGCTTCTTCTTCTTAGCAGGAGGGGCATTAGCTGGAATCTCTTCCTCCTCTTCCTGAGCAACTTCAGTTGGGTCCTCATACATAGAACTTGGCCTTCCAACAACATGCACTACTCTCTTCATGGCTCTTTTCTGACCTGGCTTCTTAGCAAGCCTGGAAGAAGGGGCTCCAAGAGAGATCTTCAATCCTCTCTGAGTGGCCTCTGGAGCTCTCATATCAGCAGGTCTGGCATACTCCTTCCTCATAGTCTTCTTGACTATGGTCTTCTCTCTCTGCTTCTCAGAAGAAATCTCTTCTGGGATAAAATCAACATCTTCTTCATTTGAAATTAGCTTCTTCCTGGACCTGGTAGCTGCCTTGGGAAAGCCATGGGAGTTAGGTGTTCCTGGGTTAGAAGTTGTCCTCTCTGGACTAGTGCGTGAATCCATGTCAGCACTGGACTCAGTGAAGTTGTTCTGGCTATCCTCTGATCCTAACATACTCACAAACAGCCAATCACACAAGCAGACCGTGTGACAAAATTTAGAAGAGCTGGAAAAGATGAGCATCAAAAAAATCTAAAGTTTTGCAAAGATTTGAAATCTAAAAAATTAGGTTTAACATTCAACAAAAAAGGATTTCGGTTCCACCGAGTCAAAAATTTCGGAGCCACCGAGACTAACATTCTCCTAAACAGAAACTTGGCAACCCTTTTTGGTTTCACCGAAAAGGGAAACTCGGTTTCACCGAGAATGTTATTAGTAGCCCTAAAATAAAATTGGTAAGACCAACTTTTCTGAATCAGTGATACCGCGATTCGGTTTTACGAATGACTAACCCTAAGTTCTTCATTGTTCTCTAATATATTGGAAGTATCTTCTCGATAGAATTTGGCAATCGTGGACAAAATTTATCAAAGCCTAATGGCGCATGAATCGGAGATGGGAGCGCGAAGAGGGGCTGGATCCATACCCTAACTTGGTGATGGACCCGCTACGGCAATGACAGCGGTGAAGACTTCCGTCGACGGCGAAGACTCTAGTGGCGAGGGCACACGAGAGAGACAAGGCGATGTCCTGAGGACTAGGGCTCGGCAACGAGGAGGTGCGGGAGGCAAGGTTTGAAGAAGTATTTCAAACATCGGTTCCGCGGGTTATATACCCCATGGCTGTCGATGACGCCGAGTTGGAATTTTTTGGTGCCACCAAGTTCCATAACTATCAGCACACACTGAAACTCGGTGAGGCTGAAAATAACAAATCGGTGGTAGCGAGATAAGAAAACCTGATCAACCCTAGGCTTTGGTTGGACCGGGTTTTTGAGGTTGGTCACACTGAGTTGCTTTTGGGAGGTTTTGGAAGTCAACCCTTGTCGAGACGGTTCTCCGAGTGCTCCTCACACAGTGTCCCTAAATTGCTTGCTCAAATTTTGTGATGTAGCCTGAATAGAATTTGAGACGAGAAATCATAGATATCTAGACAGAGGTACTTATACATTATTGTATATCCAATTGGACAAAAAAATAGAAAGTCAAATAACAACAATTGGATATCCTCGAATGAGCAAAATATGCATACCAACATGCTCACACAATAAGATGTCAAATAAAACATGGTGAACATGCACAAACACTCTAGTATCTACCAAGCACTTTGGTGATGACGAAGTCATCTATATATGAGTATATTGACTTAGGAGCCAAGCAAGAATACTTGATCATAGATCATACTCATCGATTAAGCACAAGTGGGGTTACCACTTTTACATAAAGCTTTCAATGTGTTCACATCTTTAAGAGATTTCTATACTCAAGTCTTAGAGTAAAGCTCCCCCTTGATGTGACACCCCCCCTAAGAGGGATAAACTAACCTTGGGTATTGTCGTAGAAGACTTCAAGTTGGTGTAGTAGTGGTGGATGCTCATTGTTGATGATGATCATCTTGAGTTGGGAGCAATCGTAGTTGTTTCTTACTCTTTTCACCTACGTGGGTTAGTCCCAAAGCACAAGGAACATATGCATGAATATCTATAGAGATGGAATGAAATGCATGTGAGATGATGTCTAGAGATACATTAATTACCTTGTCCCTTTCTTATCTATGAGGGAATGTGTGACTCCTTGAACTAATGCATATGGTTGGAGTTGATTGCATATAGTTCTTGCCAAAATGAATAAGAGTGAATTTCATTGGTGGAGTCACCCCTCAAGACCTCTTCTAGTTTTTCCTCTTGGGGACCCACATCAACTTGATGGGGATCCTTGGAGTTGTGGTAGCACTTGATGAACTGGTTCTAGAAGTATGCTTGGGAATCCACTTGACCTCGGCTTGGGGTTCTTCCTCAAATGAGTCAATCTCCTCCTGAAGCTTGCCCTTGCCTTTGTGGTCTTGTGGTAGAAGGTCATCTTCAGAGCTTGCTCCCTTGGGAAGAGTAGGACCATACTTTTCCTTTTGGGGAACAAACTTCGGGATGGGATATTGACCTTCTTCCCATTCAACTCCGTTGGCATTGAAGTAGCCAACATCTTGCTTCTTCCAATGTCCTCCTTGCTTGCACACAAATTCCTCAAATTACTTACTTCCACCAAGACTATTGAAGACACCTCTCTCTATAATTCCTTTCAATAAATCATTTTCTTGCTCAAGTGTAACTTGACTAAGAGAATCATTAGTGGAACTGATACGTCTCCAACGTATCTATAATTTCTGGTTGTTCCATGCTATTATATTATCTGTTTTGGATGTTTTATATGCATTAATATGTTGTTTTATATTATTTTTGGGCCTAACCTATTAATCTAGAGCTTAGTGCCAGTTTCTGGTTTTTCCACATTTTTTAGTATTGCTCATAAGGAATATTAAACGGAGTCCAAACGGGACAAAATCTCCGAAAATGTTTTTCTTGGACCAGAAGACACCCAGGAGACTTGGAGTAGGGGGCAGGGAAACTGCCGAGAGGCCATAAGCCTACAGGGCGCGCCCTAGGGGGTGGCCACGCCCCCTGGCTTGTGGGTCCCCTGCAGGCCTCCTAACATATTCTTTAGCCTGTAAATTCCCAAATATTCCCGTATCACCAAAAAGAGCCACGAAAATACTTTTACACCGTCGGGAGCCTCTGTTCCCGTAAGATCCAATATCGGAGTATTTTCCGGTAATCTGCTGGAGAGGGAATTGATCACGGAGGGCATCTACATCAACTCCATTGCCCCTCTGATGATGTGTGAGTAGTTCACCATAGACCTACGGGTCCATAGCTAGTAGCTAGATGGCTTCTTCTCTCTCTTTGATCTTCAATACCATGTTCTTCATGATCTTCATGGAGATCTATCCAATGTAATACTCTTTTGCGGTGTGTTTGTCGAGATCCGATGAATTGTGAGTTTATGTTTAGATTATCTATGAATATTATTTGAGTCTCTTCTGAATTCTTATATGCATGATTTCATATATTTGCAAGTCTCTTTGAATTATTGGTTCGATTTGGCCAACTAGATTGGTAATTCTTGCAATGGGAGAAGTGATTAGTTTTGGGTTCAATCTTGCGGTGTCCTCACCCAGTGAAAAAGTAGGGGTAGCGAGGCACGTATTGTATTGTTTCCATCAAGGATAAAAATATGGGGTTTTCATCATATTGCTTGAGTTTATCCCTCTACATCATGTCATCTTACTTAATGTGTTACTCTGTACTTCATGAACTTAATACTCTAGATACAGGCAGGAGTCGGTCGATGTGTGGAGTAATAGTAGTAGATCTGAATCGTTTCGATCTAATTGATATGGACGTGATGCCTATATGCATAATCATTGCCTTGGATATCTTCATAATTATTCGCTTTTCTATCAATTGCTCGACAATAATTTGTTCACCCACTGTATTAATTTCCTTTGTGAGAGAAGCCTCTAGTGAAACCTATGGCCCCCGGGTCTATTTTCCATATTATATTTTCATATCTATAAACCAAAAATACTAAAAATACTTTGCTACAATTTATTTACTTTTGTCTCCGCAATCTTTTATATCTATCTCTATCATATCTCATCCTTGCAAATAACTGTGAAGGGATTGGCAACCCCTTTATAGCATTGGGTGCAAGTGTTTGATTGTTGTGTAGGTACTACTATTGGGGCCTTGCTTGTTCCTCCTACTGGATTGATACATTGGTTCTCAAAAAACTGAGGGAAATACTTATCTACTTTGCTGCATCACCCTTTCCTCTTCAAGGGAAAACCAACGCAAGCTCAAGAGGTAGCAGGAACCAAGAGAGCTACTAGTAACAACATCATTTGATTTAGCTTTACCATTGTTGTTACTAGATGAAGAAACTTTCTTGCCTTTGTTACTAGTATTCTTAGGTTTAACTTGTGGAACAAAAGTAGACAAGAGTAGTCATTTGGCTGGATAATAGGAACTCTTATTTCGAAGATCATCATTGATTGCTTTTAGAAACTCATGATCTTGCTCTAAATTTAGCTTCTCGAAGCGTAGCTTCTCATGAGTTCTTGCAAGCTCTCTATGATCTTCTAGAGTAGTTTCATGAGCTAACTTAAGAGTGTTTAATTATTTAGTTAGTTGTTCAATCTCTTTCTTATCATCATCATATGACTTCTCTTGACTAGCATGACTATTATCAAGTTCATTTTCAATGTTAACACTAGTCTTATAAAAGAGCAAGTCATCTTCTCCTAACAAGTCATCCCCATCACTATCAAAGTCAAAATACTCGGGGTGTGATACCTTCGGCATTTTACCATGAAGCACTTTACAATCCCTTTATTTGGTGAATCAAATAAGTTGTAGGAGTTGGAGGAAACAAGTGCAAAACCGACAACACCTCCATCTTGGCTATAGTCGGAGTCGGAGTGGTAGCTTCTCTCGGATTGGTTATCGGACACGGAGCCAGAAACCCATTTACCAATGTGAGCTTGATGTCTTCTTCTCAATCTGCTCTTGGTGTACTTGTTCTTCTTCTTCGATTCCTTGCCTCTCTGGGAGTGTCTTCATTGATAACGATCTTCTCTACTCCTTCTCTCTCTACGAGGTGACTCGTCTCTTGAGCTTCGTCTTCTAGGTGACTCTTCTCTTCGTTTGTGGGGAGCCGAGCACTCATTGCACAAGTGTCCGGGCTTTCCACAATTGTAACAGTTTCTGTCATGACTAGATGAACGCTTCTCATTGTATTTTGAGCTTGAGCTTTTCTCTTTGTCTCTACTCTTGTAGAACTTGTTGAATTTTCTGACCATGAGGCTGATCTCTTCATTGGTAACAAGGTTGTCATTTGAAGTAGTGGGAGCATCACTTGAAGCTTTGTAAGCACCACTTGACTTGTTGTGCAACTCATCTTTGTCCTTGAGTGACATTTCATGAGCAACAATCCTTCCAATGACTTCAGTTGGCTTGATATCCTTGTAGTTTGGCATCGTTTGGATAAATGTGCACACGGTGTCGTATCTTCCTTCCAAGGCTCTAAGTTTCTTCTTGATGATGAATTTGTCGGTCATCTCTTCGCTTCCTAACCCGATAATCTCATTTGTAATGAGACCTCAGCGACTCCTTCATCATCCTTCAGCTTGAACTTCTCAAACTGACTTTTAAGCACATCCAACTTAGTCTCCGTGACAGAATCAATACCTTCTTGCATATCAATCAAAGTATCCCAAATTTCCTTTGCATTCTCAAGGAGGCTGATTTTGTTGAATTCTTTTGGGAACAAGCAGTTGAATAGGATGTCACAGGCTTGAGCATTGTATTGCACCATCTTCAATTCTTCCGCTATCCATCATGATCCGGTTCTCTTCCTTCTCCAAAAAAATCACCTTGCACACCAACACGAACAACAGCCCATACGGCAGGATTATGACCAAGAATATGCATTTTCATCTTATGCTTATAACTAGCAAAGTTTGTACCATCATAATATGGACCTCTACGGTGACAATTTCCTTTACTAGACGCCATACTATCCTAGGTTGTGAACCAATGCAATGGGGACCAAAGCTTTGATACCACTTGTAGGATCCGAAGTATGTCTAGAGGGGGGGTGATTAGACTACTTGACAAAATAGAAACTTAGCCTTTTCCCAATTTTAGTTGTGGGCTAGTTTTAGAAATTATGACTAGTCAAGTTCACCCTACACATGCATATCTAAGACTATAGCGACGGAAAGTAAAGACATGCAAATGTAATGTAGAGGGTAGGGAAGGAAGGTCAAACGCAAAGGTTGACATGACAATTTTTGGTGTAGTTTCGATAGGTTGTTCTATCGTACGTCCACGTTAGTGGAGACTTCAACCCACATAGAGTAACGGCTGCGAGAGTCCATGGAGGGCTTCACCCACAAGGGGTCCACGAAGAAGTGGCCTTGTATATTCCACCATGGCTTACGTCCACACAGGACTATCCTCACTCACGGTAGATCTTCACAAAGTAGGTGATCTCCTTGCCCTTACAAACTTCTTGGTTCAACTCTACAACAGGAAGTAGGAGGCTCCCAAGCGACACCTAACAAATCTAGGAGGCACCACCCTCCAAAAGGTAATAGATGTGGTAGAATGATGAACTCCTTGCTCTTGCGCTTCAAGAGATAGTCTCATCAACACTCAATCACTCTCTCACAAATTTGGCATGGGTATGAGAGATTGATTTTATGGAAAACAACTTTGGGAGGCTAGAGATCAAGTTTCAAATGGTTGGATTGGAATCTCTTGATCTCAAAACATGAGTAGGTGGCTCTCTCTCGGAAATATGGATCTGGCAAGTGGATGTGTATTCTAAGTGCTTCCTCTACGAATGAGAGGAGATGGAGGGGTATATATAGGCATCCCCCAAAATCCAACAGTTAGAAAATTATTGCCCAACCCGGTGACACCTAAATGAATCTCGATGGTACCGAGTTGCACTAAATGTGGAAAATTTTGAATTCTTGGTGAGACCGACATATAAATCTCAATGGTACCGATACGATGACCTAGAGCAGTTTCCAAATCTTAGTGAGACTGATTCCAATCTCAGAAATTCCGATTCTTGGAATTTGCTCAACAGAAACTTGGTCACATGCTTTCGGTGGCACCGATGTGAAACTTGGTGATACCGAGAGATAGGGTTTGGCAAAGGATCTGTCACTAGGAAAATTGGTAGGCCCGAGTGGAAAAAGTTGGTGGTACCGATTTTTTCGGTTTGGCTTGGGACAGATATATTTTAGAATGAGTGAATATTTTTGGTGGCTATCTCTAAACACTTGAACAACCAATTCATCACAATGCCTCGCCCCCTTTTAATAGTATTGACTTTCCTATGGATTCAAAAGTGATTTCTCACAAATGTAAAATGTAGAGTCCTCTTGCTTGAAGCTTGAGTCAATCCTATTCCTTACCTTGCATCATGGGGTTTCACCTCACAATCCTTTGGCCAATGCATCTTTGAACTTCAATGATACATACGTTGTGATTAATTACCAAAACCACCTTAGGGAGCAATTGTGCTTTCACTTTGCTACCCTCTCTATTATGCTCTACTTGTACAAATGCTTGTTGTTGTCTACTCTATTTCGTTTGTACTCACTTATCGGTCTATATTACCAAGTGGGAGCTCCGTCACTTTTGTGGGCAAATCTATGATGCACACATTCAGGGGAGCTCTTTTTTTCTTCTCTAGACCTTCAATGCAAATCATGTAGTTGTTATCATCCACCAAAAAGGGGGAGATTGTAAGGGCATTTTACAGCCTTAGTGTTTTGATGGTCAAGACAACTCACTGTGTGATATAAATTGTGTGTCGAGTTCTTGAGGTACCTCATATTGGACACAAGATGATTGGGCTTTCTATCCAGACGGAAAAGAACGAAGACGGTGTTCTCTACGTGTTTGTTTCTTTGGTCGTGGGAAACCCGTATTATTAAGAGGGAATTCACATCGAAAATTATTGGGTGAATCAATGGACGTACACATTACCTGTCTCCCACCTAATACACCTTCCGATAATTGAGAGAGAGGCCCCCATTCTCTAAACCAGGCAGTTGTTTTACACCTAAGCGGTTGTATCGCTAGTTCCAGTGGTTGTACTGCTTGGACAGGTACATCCAGTATAACTACCACTCTAGGGGTGAAACCCTGTAGTTGTGATAACCCACAAGTGTAGGGGATCGCAACAGTTTTCGAGGGTAGATTATTCGACCCAAATTTATTTATTCGCCTCAAGGGGAAACGAAAGAATATTATCAAGTATTAGCAGATGCGTTTGTCAGATTCAACCACACCTGAAAGATTAGTGTCTGCAAGCAAAGTAGTATGATAGCAACGGTGCCAGAACGATCTGTTGATGGCAGACTATTCCTAACTGTTGTATCAATGGTGCCAGTAAGTTGCACGTGGACGGGGAACAATTCTTCCCCGACAACGGTGACGAAAAAGGATCTTGCAACAAGTAACAACAAAGTGGTAAGGAACAGCAGTAGCAACAGCAGCAGAGTAACAGCAATAGCAACAGTAGTAGCAAATTGGCCCAATCCCTTTTGTAGCAAGGGACAAGCCTGGACAAAGTAACGTAGCAAGGACCAGTAGTAAAAGACTCGTAGGCAGTGGATCGGTGATGGATGAGTATTATGGATGTGATTCATCATGTAACAGCTATAACACGGAGAGATAAGTAACTAGCTCCCGTTCGTCAATCTAATGTAGGCATGTATTTTGTATGTAGTCATACGTGCTTAGGGAAAAGAACTTGCATGACATCTATTGTCCATCCCTCCCGTGGCAGCGGGGTCCTAATGGAAACTACGGGATATTAAGGTTCTCCTTTTAATAAAGAACCGGACCAACGCATTAACACACGGTGAATACATGAACTCCTCATACTATGGTCATCTCCGGGAGTGGTTCCGGCTATTGTCACTCCGGGGTTGTCGGGTCATAACACATAGTAGGTGACTACAACTTGCAAGATAGGATCTAAAACACACATATATTGGCGACAACATAATAGGTTCAGATCTGAAATCATGGCACTCGGGCCCTAGTGACAAGCATTAAGCAAAGCCAAGTAGTAGCAACATCAATCTAGAACATAGTGGATACTAGGGATCAATCCCCGTCAAAACTAACTCGATTACATGATAGATCTCATCCAACTCATCACCGTCCAGCAAGCCTACGATGAGATTACTCACAAACAGTGAAGAGCATCATGGAATTGTCGATGGAGGAAGGTTGATGATGACGACGGCGACGATCTCCCCTCTCCGGAGTCCGAAACGGACTCCAGATCTGCCCTCCAGATGAAGAACAGGAGGTGGCGGCGCCTCCGTATCGTAAAATGCGATGAAACCTTCTCTCTATTTTTATTCCGGGCGAGACGGAAGATATAGAGCTGAGTTTGGGGGCGATGGTACCACGTGGGCCCCACAAGCCCTCACGGCCCGGCCTAGGGGGGTGGCCGCGGCCCACGGGCTTGTGGCCCACTAGCACGCCCCCTCCGGTGGATCTTTGCGCAGGTATTTTTCTTTTATTCCAGAAAAATTCTGCGTAAATTTTCAGGACATTCCGAGAACTTTTATTTCTGCACAAAAACAACACCATGGCAATTCTGCTGAAAACAGCGTCAGTCCGGGTTAGTTCTATTCAAATCATGCAAATTAGAGTCCAAAACAAGGGCAAATGGGTTCGGAAAAGTAGATACGACGGAGACGTATGAACTCCCCCAAGGTTAAAGCTTTGCTTGTCCTCAAGCAATTCAGTTGACAAAGTGAAAGAGACAAAAGAAAAACTTTGACGAACTCTGTTTGATCTTGTTGTTGCAACTATGTCTAACTCATATCCAGAGTTTCAGCAAGATCACAAGCAAACCACATAAGCAAATGACATCTAGGTCTCATGGTAAACTCATATCAATGGCATAATCAACTAGCGAGCAATTAATAATAAGCCTCAAATGTCAACACTTCAATCAAAACAACATGAAGCAGTGCAAACAGATGGTATCTCGCTAGCTCTTTCTAAGACCGCAAAACATAAATGCAGAGCACCTTCAAAGACCAAGGGCTGACTAAACATTGTAATTCATGGCAATGAAGATCGAGTCACAGTCATACTCAACACAGTTAAAAGCAAAGCATAAAAATGACAGAGGTGCTCTCTAATTAGTGCTTTTGTAAGAGGAGGATGACTCAACAGGAACATAAATAGACAGGCCCTTCGCAGAGGGAAGCATTGATTTGCAGAGGTGCCAGAGCTCAAGCTTTGAAAACAGAGATAATAATTTTGGGTGGCATGATTTCATTGTCAACACAATGACTAAGAGTTCTCAACATCTTCCACACTACACATGTTATAGGTGGTTCCCAAACAGAAAAGTAAAGTTTTGACTCCCCCACCACCAATCAATCACACTCCACGGCTAGCCGAATCCTCGGGTACCGTCCATACCAACATCAATCCTGGGGGAGTTTTGTTTGCAATTATCTTTTGGATTTGAGCATGGAACTGGGAATTCCAATTACCGGCCCCTTTCTCGTGAATGATAGTGAATAAACACTTATAGAGGATAACACGCCTAGCATGGAAGATACTAATAGCCCCCTGTCACCACATGAGCGGTTCGGGCATGCAAAACATATTATTTCTTGAAGATTTAGAGAGTGGCACATGCAAATTTACTTGGAACGGCAGGTAGATACCGCACATAGGTAGGTATGGTGGACTCATATGGAACAACTTTGGGTTTATGGGAGTGGATGCACAAGCAGTATTCCCGCTTAGTACAAGTGAGGGCTAGCAAAAGACTGGGAAGCGACCAACTAGAGAGCGACAACAGTCATCAAAATGCATTGAGATTAACTAGCATTGAGTGCAAGCATGAGTAGGACATAAATCACCATGAACATGAACATCATAGAGGTTATGTTGATTTTGTTTCAACTACATGCGTGAACATGCGCCAAGTCAAGCCACTTGAATCATTCAAAGGAGGATACCATCCTATCATACTACATCATAGTCATCTCAACATTCATGTTGGCAACCAAGACAAACCATTATAAGCTCCTAGCTAAGTAAGCATGGCATAAGCAACTATGATCTCTAAGTTGTCATTGCAAACATGTTTATCTCACAAGAAAGCTGAACTAGGAACAGTGAGCTAGTCATATTTACAAAAACAAAATAGATCGAGTTCATACCAGCTTTTCCAGGCTCAGTCACTTCATCATATATCATCATTATTGCCTTTCACTTGCACGACCGAATGATGTGAACAATAATAAGCGTGCTCGTGCATTGGACTATGCTGGAATCTGCAGGCAAACACAAAGGAGAAGACAAAGTAATATGGCTCTTTGCAAGCTAAACAGGTATGCATGCAAGAACCACTAAACATTGTAACCATTATCTTCTACCTTGACCCAAAGAAAAAAGAAAACTATCTACACGAGAAAGCTCCCAACAAGCAAAAGAAGAACAAGAAATATTTTTGGGGGTTTTCTCAAACAAGACAAACACATGAAAAGAAAACGAGAAAAAGAAAATAAACTAACATGGATGATACAGTGGCAAAGTGTGAACACCGACGAACAAAGTGAAAGCATAAGCAAGAATGTAAAGTCGGTGAGAAACACGTACTCCCCCAAGCTTAGGCTTTTGGCCTAAGTTGGTCTACTCCCAAGGAGGGAATAACCAGTTCCGGGGTACTCCGGAGTGGACTGAGGATGCCACTGTTGTGTGAGCTCCTCTGGCCCCCACTGATAAACTGGCGTCTGGTACTCGACTGGTGGCTCGGACATGGGCACTGATGACCCACAAGTATAGGGGATCAATCGTAGTCCTTTCGATAAGTAAGAGTGTCGAACCCAACGAAGACCAGAAGGCTGTGATAAACGGATTTCAGCAAGGTAATAACTGCAAGCACTGAAAGTAGCGGTAACAAGTGATTGTGTAGCGAGGTGAAACGTAGCAAGCAAAGAGTAACAAGTAACAAGTAGTAGCAACGGTGCAGCAAGTGGCCCAATCCCTTCTGTAGCAAGGGACAAGCCTGAACAAAGTCTTATAGGAGGAAAAACGCTCCCGAGGACACACGGGAATTTCTGTCATGCTAGTTTCATCATGTTCATATGATTCGCGTTCGTTACTTTGATAGTTTGATATGTGGGTGGACCGGCGCTTGGGTATTGCCCTTACTTGGACAAGCATCCCACTTATGATTAACCTCTCTCACAATCATCCGCAACTACAAAAGAAGAATTAATACAATTTCTAACCATAGCATTAAACTAGTAGATCCAAATCAGCCCCTCACGAAGCAACGCATAGACTGGGGTTTAAGCTTCTGTCACTCCAGCAACCCATCATCTACTTACTACTTCCCAATGCCTTCCTCTAGGCCCAAATATGGTGAAGTGTTATGTAGTCGACGTTCACATAATACCACTAGAGGAAAAACAACATACATCATATCAAAATACCGAACGAATATCAAATTCACATGACTATTATTAACATGACTTATCACATGTCCTCAGGAACAAAAGTAACTACTCACAAGACATAATCATAATCATGATCAGAGGTGTAATGAATAGCATCAAGGATCTGAACATAAACTCTTCCACCAAGTAATCCAACTAGCATCAACTACAAAGAGTAATCAACACTACTAGCAACCTTACAAATACCAATTGGAGTTGCGAGACGAAGATTGGTTACAAGATATGAACTAGGGATTGGAGAGGAGATGGTGCTGATGAAGATGTTGATGAAGATGCCTCCCCTCCGACGAGAGGAGGGTTGGTGATGACGATGGCGACGATTCCCCCCTCCGGGAGGGAAGTTTCCCCGGCAAGATCGTCCCGTCGGAGCTCTAGATTGGATCTGCTCAAGTTCCGCCTCGTGGCGGTGGCGAAACCACGAAAAACCTCCTGATTGATTTTTTCCAGACTAGGACGCTTCATATAGCAAAAGAGGGGGGCTAGTGGGCCTTCAGGCAGCCCACAAGCCTGCCCTGCGCCACCAGGGGGGTGGTGGCGGTGGGCAAGCTTGTGGGGCCCTGGTGGGCCCCCTCCGGTAGTTCTTTCTCCCAGTATTTTTAATATATTCTAGAAAAAATCCACGTAAATTTTCAGGGCATTTGGAGATGTGCAAAATAGTGGACTAGGATTTGCTCCTTTTCCAGTCTAGAATTCCAGCTGCCAGAATTCTCCCTCTTCAAATAATCCTTGCAAAATAAGAGAGAAAAGGCATAAATATGGTACCAAAAGTAATATAACAGCCCAAAAAGCAATAAATATCAACATGAAAGCATGATGCAAAATGGACGTATCAACTCCCCCAAGCTTAGACCTCGCTTGTCCTCAAGCGAAAACCAAGTTCCATAAACATGTCCACATGTTGAGGGACGAAGGTGTCGATAAAACATAATACGGACATGAGGGCATCATGATCACACATAGGACAACAATACATCATAAAGATTCTTATGGGAAAGTAAGAAGTCCTTCACAAAGCAAAGCATGAAGCAAAAAACCGTACCAAGAAGTAACCAACAATAGTCCATAGTCATTGAAGCAATTGCAATTTATCACAACATCAGAAAGAGTCAAATAAGAGCTTGTAAGGCAAACCCACATACTCAATCATCTCTTTTGTTTTCCACAATTGTTACAATTCACGTGGTACTCATGGTGTCAAAGTTTCAGCTGGACACAAAGGAAGATAGGGGCTTATAGTTTTGCCTCCCAACCATTTACCTCAAGGGTAAAGTCAACAACAATAAAGCATAAGTACTCAACTCCAAGTTGATATATGAATATAGATCTTTCCCAAGCATGTGACGGTAGCCAAGAAAAAGGCAAAAATAGGGAATTGGTGATGATCACCATGACTCTTACAAGGGTAAAAAGTAAAGGTACAAGATAGGCCCTTCGCAGAGGGAAGCAGAGGTTGTCATGCGCTTTTGAGGTTTGGATGCGTGTCCTCTTAGTGCGGAGGAACGTCACTTTATATTGCCTCCTGTGATAAAGAACTTTATTATGCAGTTTGTCACTTTTATGTCTTCCTCACCACAGGTTCGTACAAAGCTTATTTTCCACACACTAATAGATCATACATATTAGAGAGCATTTTTTATTGCTTGCACCGATGACAACTTACTTGAAGGATCTTATTCAATCCATAGGTAGGTATGGTGGACTCTCATGGCAAAACTGGGTTGGAGGTTTATGGATGCACAAGTAGTATCTCTACTTGGTGCGGGAGTTTTGGCTAATATGAGGTGGAAGCAATCGTCACATGCTAAGGGATCTCTAATCATATAACATTGTTTGGAACCAAGCAAACACAATTCATTATGTTGTCTTCCTTGTCCAACATCTACTCCTAAGCATGTAATAGTTTGGTGAGTGCTCACAATTGTAAAAAGTGTCTAAGATGATATATTTATATGTGAACCTCTCTTTCCTTATTACTTCTTATTAATTGCAACAATGACTGAGGTCTATATTGATTTATTCTCAACAAGTTTCAATCATCATATGTGTCATAAGTGAAGTTATCACTTTACATAAGATCGTCTCATGATCTTTCATGCTATCGTTCTTTTCATACTTTTGATCATGGCACAAAGCAAAGCCCTTAACTAAGAAACTCATTATTATATAGCTCGTAAGCTCGAATACATCGGGGGAGAGACAAAAGTAAAAGACTCAAACTAAAAACTAAAGACTTATTCCTCTAAAAGAAGAAATAAAATCTGAAAAGGAAAGAACTAAAACAAAGGTAAAAGCAAAAGATATAAAGGTGATACGATACCAGGGCAACTCCCCCAAGCTTGGCAGAAGCCAAGGGGATTGCCCATACCATTACTTAGTTGTCTTCCTTTGGTGGTGATGGTGGTGTTGTTGTCGGAGTAGTCTTGAGCTTGTCTAATTTCCACTTGAGCAAAAAAATTTGCTCCCTTAGATCGTCAATTCCTCCTCAAATTTCAAGACTCTATGGCAAAGCTCCTGCTTACTCTCCTGCAAGAAACGAGAATGGATAAACAAGGTCTTAGGCTTCTTACTATGGTCAGGGAGGCTTGACTTCTTGAACTCCACATGGGTGATTGCAGGTTGAGTTAGAGGAGCCTCCTCTTCATCGGAACTCATTTGCTCCTTCCCTTTGGGCTCATAGTCCTCTTCCTCATCAGTGGTCCAGCCATATGGTTCCAAGTCCCCATTAATCCTAGAGTTAGCACGATCGTCAGCCACATAGATCTCTTCTTCTGAATCTTGAGAAGACATCTTGACCTAAATCTGCGGCAAACAACAAGCTCGAAAACAAAACAGAGGAAAATTGCGCGATACGGAAATCAAAACCTTCGGGCGACTATATATTGATTTTTCTGGGCCAGAAGGAGTCCTCTGCAAGAAAACGGAGTCCGGGAGGCACACAAGGTGCCCACAAGCTTGCCCACCGCCACCAGGGGGTGGTGGCGGAGTGGGCCCTTGTGGCTGCCTCGTTTGCTCTCCGAACTGGTTTTTCTTTTTCTAATTTCCCAAAAATTCAAAAACTGAGGAAAATTCCTATTGGAAAAGTATCGGAGTCCAATTTCTTGCCGAAACAGATACATCTTCATTTTCAAGGTCTGAAATAGGCTGATAAACATCCCTTATGTACTCCTGTGGAGTTATGACATTGATGATATTGGTCTCAACATTTATGGGAGTACCAGAGATGTAATGCTTGATTCTTGGCCCATTTACCACTCTAGGAAAATTTCCTTCCGTGTTATTGATTTTGATGGCACCGGAACGATATACTTCCTCGACAACATAGGGACCTTCCCATTTAGAGAGAAGCTTGCCTGCAAAGAATCTCAAACGAGAATTGTATAGCAAGACATAATCACCTACATTGAACTCTCGTTTCTGTATTCGTTTGTCGTGCCATCTCTTAACCTTTTCCTTGAACAACCTGGCATTGTCGTATGCATGGGCTCTCCATTCATCTAACGAGCTGATATCAAACAACTGCTTCTCACCGGCAAGATTGAAATCAAAGTTCAGATCTTTGATTGCCCAATAAGCTTTGTGTTCCAGCTCAAGAGGTAAATGACAGGACTTACGTAAACCATTTTATACGGTGACATGCCCATGGGATTCTTATAAGCAGTCCTATAAGCACATAGTGCATCGTCAAATTTGCTAGACCAGTTCTTTCGAGATCTATTGACGGTCTTTTGTAGGATCAACTTGATCTCCCTATTACTCAAGTCCACTTGACCACTAGACTGAGGATGATAAGGAGATGCAACTCTATGGTTGACATCATACTTAGCTAGCATCTTACGGAAAACACCATGAATGAAGTGTGAACCGCCATTAGTCATCAAGTATCTAGGGACTCCAAATCTTGGGAATATGACTTCTTTAAGCATCTTAATAGAGGTGTGGTGATCACCATTTTTAGTGGTGATAGCTTCTACCCACTTAGTAACGTAATCCACAGCAACTAAGATGTGAGTGTACCCATTGGAACTCGGGAAGGGTCCCATATAATCAAAGCCCCAGCCATTAAATGGTTCAATGACAAGTGAATAGTTCGTAGGCATTTCTTGACGCTTACTGATGTTCCCTATTCTTTGGCATTCGTCACAAGACAAGACAAACTTACGAGCATCCTTGAAGAGAGTGGGCCAATAGAAACCTGATTGCAATACCTTATGGGCAGTTCTATCTCCAGCATGGTGTCCTCCGTAGGCTTCGGAATGACACTTCTGCAAGATCTGTCCATGTTCATGTTCAGGCACACAACGTCTAATAACACCATCTACTCCTTCCTTATAAAGGTGAGGATCATCACAAAAGTAGTGTCTCAAATCAAAGAAGAATTTCTTCTTTTGCTGATAGGTGAAACTGGGTGGTATGTATTTGGCTACGATATAGTTTGCATAATCAGCATACCACGGTGCACTAAGTGAAGTGCGGATGACATTTAATTGCTCATCAGGAAAGCTGTCATCAATAGGTAGTGGGTCATCAAGGACATTCTCTAGCCTAGACAAGTTATCTACTACAGGGTTATTAGCACCCTTTCGGTCAACGACGTGCAAATCAAATTCCTGTAGCAGGAGAACCCATCTGATCAGCCTAGGCTTAGCGTCCTTCTTCTCCATGAGGTACTTAATAGCAGCATGATCAGAGTGAATAGTGACTTTGGAGTCAACTATGTAAGATCTGAACTTTTCACATGCAAACACGACTCCTAAAAATTCCTTCTCTGTAGTGGCATAGTTTCTTTGGGCACTGTCTAGAGTTTTACTAGCGTAGTGAATGACATTCAACTTCTTATCAACTCTTTGTCCTAGAACAGCACCAACAGCATAATCACTAGCGTCACACATGATTTCAAAGGGAAAGTTCCAGTCAGGTGGTTGAACAATAGGTGCGGTTATCAAAGCCTTCTTAAGTATTTCGAAAGCTTCCTCACAATCCTCATCAAAAACAAAAGGAACACCCTTCCGCAAGAGGTTGGTAAGAGGCCTAGAAATCTTAGAGAAGTCTTTAATGAACCTTCTATAGAAACCGGCATGACCTAGGAAACTTCGTATACCTCTGATATCTGTGGGGCAAGGCATTTTCTCAATTGCATCAACCTTAGCCTAATCAACTTCAATGCCTCTTTCAGAGATTTTGTGTCCTAAGACGATACCTTCATTAACCATAAAGTGGCACTTCTCCCAATTCAAGACGAGGTTGGTTTCTTCGCATCTCTGTAAGACTCGATCAAGGTTGCTGAGGCAATCATCAAAGGAAGACCCGTAAACGGAGAAGTCATCCATGAAAACCTCGATGATCTTTTCACAAAAGTCAGAGAATATAGCCATCATACATCTTTGGAAGGTGGCAGGTGCATTACATAAGCCAAAAGGCATACGTCTATAGGCAAAGGTACCAAAAGGGCAGGTGAAAGTGGTTTTCTCTTGATCAGATTGTGCAACAGGTATCTGCGAGAAACCTGAATAACCGTCTAGAAAGCAGAAGTGAGTGTGTTTTGATAGCCTTTCTAGCATTTGGCCGATGAACGGCAAAGGATAATGATCTTTCCTGGTTGCCTTGTTCAGTTTCGAGAAGTCTATCACCATTCTATAGCCGGTAATAATCCTTTGTGGGATTAGTTCATCCTTATCATTAGAAACGACGGTGATACCTCCCTTCTTAGGTACGCAATGTACTGGACTTACCCAATCACTATGAGCAACAGGATAAATGATTCCTGCTTCCAGAAGCTTTAATATTTCTTTTCTAACGACCTCTTTCATCTTAGGATTTAATCTCCTTTGATGATCAGCAACTGGTTTAAAGTCCTGATCGGTTTTAATCTTGTGCTGACATAGAGTAGGACTAATACCCTTAAGATCATCAAGAGTATATCCAATAGCAGCGCGGTGCTTCCTCGGAGTTTTTAGTAACTTCTTCTCTTCGCGCTCTGTGAGGAGAGCACTAATAATGACATGATATATCTCCTTCTCATCAAGATAGGCATACTTAAGAGTATCCGACAACTGTTTAAGCTCGAACACAGGACCACCCTTTGGCGGGGGAGGATCCCCAAGCAGTTCAACAGGCAGATTATTCTTGAGAATAGGATATTGTTCTAAGACAATTTTATCTATCTCATCTCTCTCCTCCATATGCATATAATTTTCATGCTCAAGCAAATATTGCTCTAAAGGATCTTTAGGAGGTACGGCAATAGAGGCAAGAGAAATGATGTCATCCCTACCAGACGACTCTCTTTCATGGGTTTGTCTTCCAAACTTGGAGAAGTTAAATTCATGAGACACACCCTCAAAACTTACTGTGACAGTCTGCTTAATGCAATCAATGTGAGCATTGACAGTGTTGAGAAAGGGTCTACCAAATATGATGGGACAAAAGCTATCTTGTGCAGTACCAAGGACGAGGAAATCAGTAGGATACTTCGTCTTACCACACATGACTTCTACGTCTCTCACAATTCCGAGAGGGCAGATAGTGTCTCTATTAGCTAACGTAATAGTGACATCAATGGGTTCTAACTCAGGTGCAATTTCATCTTTGATTTCATCATATAGAGAATGGGGTATTGCACTAACACTAGTCCCATATCACATAAACCATGGTAACAGTGATCTCCTATCTTAACAGAAACAACGGGCATGCCAACTACATGTCCGTATTTTTCTTTCGCGTGAGGTTTAACAATTCTAGCAGAGTCCTCACAGAATTTGATAACATGCCCGTCTATGTCTTTGGCCAAGAGATCTTTGATAATAGCAACACTAGGTTCAACTCTAATCTCTTCAGGGGGTGCAAGTGGTCTAATGTAACCCCTACGTATCACAGTTGGAGCTTCAGAATAATCCTTCATCTTAGCAGGGTATGGTGGTTTCTCAGTGTAAGCACAAGGAACAACAGGATCACTAAAAGCTATGATTTTCTCCTCAACTAGATTGGTTTTGGCTATGTTGCTTTCTACAGGAGGATGATATTTAAACCACTTCTCTTTGGGAAGATCAATATGAGCAGCAAAAGACTCACAAACAGAAGCTACTATCTCAGAATCAAGTCCATACTTAGCGCTAAAATCTCTAGAAGTGTTTGTCTCAACAAAAGATTTAACGCAATCAAACTGGAAATTCATACCTGACTCCTTACCTTCCTCCAGCTCCCAATCTTCAGAGTTGTGTTTGATTCTCTCCAATAAATTCCACTTGCGATCAATATCCTTCTTCATAAAAGAACTGGAACAAGAAGTGTCAAGCATGGTACGATCTTCATGAGAAAGCCGAGCATAAAAATTTTGAGTGATGATTTCTCTCGAGAGCTCAAGATTGGGGCATGAATATAGCATTGATTTAAGCCTCCCCCAAGCTTGAGCTATGCTTTCCCTGTCACGAGGCCAAAAGTTATAAGTAAAGTTCCGATCACGATGTACTAAATGCATAGGATAGAACTTTTGATGAAATTCCAATTTCAACCGATTGTAGCCCCATGATCCAGCATCATCACATAGCCTAGTCAACGCCTTATCCTTCAAAGATAAAGGAAAGACTTTCTTATTTACCTCATCCTCGGGCAAACCTGCAAGCTTAAATAAACCACAAACTTCATCTACAAAGATCAGATGCAAGTCTGGATGTGAAGATCCATCTCCTGTGAAAGGATTAGCCAGCAGTTTCTCAAGCATACTCGAAGGTTTTTCATAAAGGATATTTTCAGTAGGTACCTCAGGTTGAGGAGAAACTCCTCGTGCTTCCGTTCGTGGTGAAGATACCCCGAACAAACTCCTCAAAGGAAAAGTTTCCATAGTGACAAGTGACAATAAATTTCAGCACAGTATATAAATGTTTCCTTACCAATTTCCACTTACCAATGGCGCTTCACTTCCCGGCAACGGCGCCAGAAATGAGTCTTTATGACCCACAAGTATAGGGGATCAATTGTAGTCCTTTCGATAAGTAAGAGTGTCGAACCCAACGAGGAGCAGAAGGCTCTGATAAACGGATTTCAGCAAGGTAATAACTGCAAGCACTGAAAGTAGCGGTAACAAGTGATTGTGTAGCGAGGTGAAACGTAGCAAGCAAAGAGTAACAAGTAGTAGCAATGGTGCAGCAAGTGGCCCAATCCCTTTTGTAGCAAGGGACAAGCATGAACAAAGTCTTATAGGAGGAAAAATGCTCCCGAGGACACACAGGAATTTCTCTCATGCTAGTTTCATCATGTTCATATGATTCGCGTTCGTTACTTTGATAGTTTGATATGTGGGTGGACCGGCGCTTGGGTACTGCCCTTACTTGGACAAGCATCCCACTTATGGTTAACCTCTCTCACAAGCATCCGCAACTACAAAAGAAGAATTAAGACAAAGTCTAACCATAGCATTAAACTAGTGGATCCAAATCAGCCCCTCATGAAGCAACGCATAGACTGGGGTTTAAGCTTCTGTCACTCTAGCAACCCATCATCTACTTACTACTTCCCAATGCCTTCCTCTAAGCCCAAATATGGTGAAGTGTTATGTAGTCGACGTTCACATAACACCACTAGAGGAAAAAACAACATACAACATATCAAAATACCGAACAAATATCAAATTCACATGACTATTATTAACATGACTTATCCCATGTCCTCAGGAACAAAAGTAACTACTCACAAGACATAATCATAATCATGATCAGATGTGTAATGAATAGCATCAAGGATCTGAACATAAACTCTTCCACCAAGTAATCCAACTAGCGTCAACTACAAAGAGTAATCAACACTACTAGCAACCTTACAAGTACCAATCGGAGTTGCGAGACGAAGATTGGTTACAAGAGATGAACTAGGGATTGGAGAGGAGATGGTGCTGATGAAGATGTTGATGAAGATGCCTCCCCTCCGACGAGAGGAGTGTTGGTGATGACGATGGCGACGATTCCCCCCTCCGGGAGGGAAGTTTCCCTGGCAGGATCGTCCTGCCGGAGCTCTAGATTGGATCTGCTCAAATTCCGCCTTGTGGCGGCGGCGAACCCACGAAAAAGCTCCCGATTGATTTTTTTTTCCAGACCAGGACGCTTCATATAGCAAAAGAGGGGGGCTAGTGGGCCTTCAGGCAGCCCACAAGCCTGCCCTGCTGTGACAGCCCGATGCCGATGTTCCAGAAGATTCCCCCCTTTATCCCGTTTTCGTCGTGTGTCTATTTTATTTTGTCGCATCATCATTGCATCATTCGCATCATCTGCATTGCATCGGCACCCCGTTGCCGCCAGTTTTCAAAAACTTGCATCCGTTGTTATTTGCCGGTTCACGTTGTTGTCCGTTCTGAGCCCGACCGCACCCGCACGCACCCGCGGCATCGTCGAAACCTTGTTTTAAAGTGTGCGTAAAACTTTCTTCGATTGAGCTGGAACATATTGTGCGGCATTAATTTCGTGTAGGTAGGCCGTCCGTCAAATTTCATCGCGATCGGAGCTCGTTTGTTACTCGTGTCGTTTAATTTTATAGCGGCACTATAGCCGGTCAATTGTCGGACGTTTTGGTATTTTAAACTCTGTCAACGGGTTGCCTGTTTTCCGTGTCATCTCTCCCTAGCGCCTCTGAACAGTGCACCGCTCCTACGCGCAACCTGCTCCGAAAACCTCCCGGTGCCCGAAACACACGGTTGTGACCGTTGGATCCGGTTCAACCCCGTAATACCACAAACCATCATCGGTTTGTCCATTGGACTCCCTAACCTAGTTATCTTGACCATCCGCTCTAAATCAGAGGGTTGAGATAGACCTAAGCTTAGCCCACCTAATTATTTAAGCAACCAACCCTAGCCCTAGCCTGTCCCATCCAACAATCCCCCGCAGCGCCGCCGCTCATTTTGTCCCTCCTCGGGATCGTCCCGATCCAGATCCAGCGGAGATGCCTATTTTTTTCTCCTTGATTTCAGCAGCAACCCAACCAACGAGTTCCTCCTGATCCACCCCATCCCGTGTGCCCGAGCGGACAAGCAGCCCCCTCAGTCCCGAGCGGATGCGTCCAACATCAGCTGCAGCGCCAGCAAGCAAGCAGCACCGTGTCGGAGCCACCGCTCGCCGGAGCTCTGCCGTTCCCGTGCGGGATCTCCTCGGCCAGAACCAGCGCCAAGGCCAGTTACCTCGCGTATGCTAATCCCTCTTCTTTCTCCTTCCCTCTCCTTCCTCATCTAATTCTTGTCTTCTCTTCTCTGCTTGTTTTCCCCTGTCAGGATCATGACAAAGGTTGCTGCAGCCCCGCCATGGATGCCTTGCTGCCATGCAGCTCGTCGTCCGCCGTCGTTCTCCAATGGATCCGGTCGAGGCTCGCTAGATACGCCCGTTCCCGGCTTCTGTCAGCCCTACCGGAGGCCACCATGCCCTTGGTCGCCGTCGAAGCTCTGCACAGCTGCTGTCCTACTTTGACAGTTGTAGATGCAGGGGTCGATGAGCGCCTCGCTCCCCATCTGCTCCGCCCGCGCCATCTCACGGGAGAACTCCGACACGGCTGGATCCGGCCGGCTCCTTCCATTCCCAGCCTCCCAGCCCGCTATCTTCGCCGGAGCATCGCGTCGCCGGCCCTAGTTCCCCGTTGAGAGCAGCCAAAGTCGCCCCCTGTACGTGCTAGTTTCAGCAAGGTACAGAAACATACCCTGTTTCAGATTCAGTCGTGTTCAGGTTCAGTTCAGTGCGGTCCTTGTTCATCTAGCATATGTATTCTATAACACGATCAGATGCCTAGCCGAGTTGGTTATCTCAGCAGTTTTGCACCTGCGAGATCTTGGGTTCGAGTCCCAGGCAACCCAATTTTTGCGTGTGGTATTCTAAATTTATTCCTAGGCACCACACTTCACCCACAGCCACACTTAGGCCATGATACAGGCTCTAGCCTAGTGGACAGCGCCACTCTTTGCAACCCAAGCGACCAGGGGATCGAATCCCTGGGAGCCCTTTTTTCGTTGTTTCCATCTTTTTGAGGGAGAATAGATCGCCCTATGCACATCATAGTAACTCTGCACTCTTTCGACCGTGCCCTGTTTCGGCCCGTGTAGGGTTTTCTTTTTTTTATGCCTCCGATTTATTTCCTTTTCACAAAAGCATTGATTTAAAAACTACCGTAGATTTTAAACTGTGCATCGGTTCGGAGCAAGCTGTATATGTAAAACATGTAGAATTTTGCGTAGAGTAATATTTTCCAACTCTCATGCATAATTAGAACTGTTTAGTGTGATGTTTGCATCGGTTTGCGTGTCGACGTGTCGAAAACGGTTTAGGTCGTAACTATTCATTCGTAGCTCCGTTGGAGATGTGCCATATATGTAAATGGACCAGAACGACGAGTAAAATCACGTGAACCACTTTGTTTCGCCGTTTAACAAACATAAAATGTGGTTAGGACAAATCTGGACAGAATTAAGATTTAACACGTGGGGTCATTTCGGAGATGCTATATTTCGTTTCCGGTCTCATTTAAAATGCCTAGCTAGGTAGATTTAATTTGTGATTCACCCCTTGCCATGTCTAACAACATTTAATACTGTCGTGTACCTAATCGAGATAGAACTAAATAATCCGTATGTGGAGTTTCGTCAATATGCAATTCGTTGCATATTGAACTTCACTTAATGTGTAGTGTTTGATTGTTGTGATTGTCATGCCTTGCATTAGACCGTTCATGCATCATTTGTGTTGTGCATCATGTGGTGTATATCGTGTGTTGATTCTCTTTCCGGTTTCCTTGGTCTCGATAGAGTTCCGCAAGCGTGTCGGATTGTGAGGGCCCGTTCGACTACGTCGGTTCGTCTGCTTCACGGAGACATTCTTCTTTCAAGCGGGATCTCAGGCAAGATGACCATTTCCCTAGATACCATTACTATCATTGCCATGCTAGCTTATCGCTTCTATCGTTTATGTCTCATTGCCTAGCACATGTTTAATATCAGCCTCTCAACAATGCCATGAAACCATCAACCTGTTCGACCTAGCAAACCACTGATTGGCTATGTTACTGCTTGCTTAACCCTGTGTTAGCGTTGCTAGTTGCAGGTGCAGATGCTTCCATGTGAAAGCATGGGTTCCTTGTTATATCACCATATTAAATGCTATTTAATTTAATGCACCTATATACTTGGTAAAAGGTGGAAGGCTCGGCCTTTCTAGCCTGGTGTTTTGTTCCACCTTTGCCCCCTTAGTTTCCGGCTACCGGTGTTATGTTCCATAATTGAGCGCTCCTAACACGATCGGGGTTGTTATGGGGACCCCCTTGATAATTCGTTTTAGATTAAAGCTGGTCTGGCAAGGCCCAACATTGGTACTACATTTTCCTAATCACCTAATAAAATTGCATAGGGACTTTCCGGACCCCGAGGATAATTTAACCAACCCCCGGGCCAGTGCTCCTCATGAGTGTTGGTCCAAAACAGAGCAGCTTATTAACGCTACCCGGGGCAACTCGGCGTTTGGCGTGGTAACCATCGCTCATCCGTCATGTCCTGAGAACGAGGTACGCGACTCCTATCGGGATCGTCGACACGTCGGGCGGCCTTGGTGGATTAGTTTTACCTTTGACGAGATATCTTGTGCATCGGGATTCCGGTGATGCTTTGGGTAATCTCAGAGTTGAGGTTTTCCACTAGGGAATCCGACGAGATCGCGAGCTTCGTGATTGAGGATTTCTATGTGGCTTGTGGTAATTTGTGATGGACTAGTTGGAGCACCCCTGCAGGGTTAAATCTTTCGAAAAGCCGTGCCCGCGGTTAAGTGGCAACGTGGAAACTTTGTTTAACACTGGTTCTAGATAACTTGAAGTTAACTTAATTAAAAGTTGCCAATTGTATGCGTAACCGTGACTGTCTCTTTCGTGAGTTCCTTCTCCGATCGAGGACACGGTGGGGTTATGTCTGACGTAGGTAGGTGTTCAGGATCATTCATTTGATCATCAGTAGTCACGTCCGTTATGCATAGATCTTCCCCCTCTTATTTCTTGTACTCGTAAGATTAGCCACCAAATATGTGCTTAGCCGCTGCTGCAACCTCACCACTTAACCATGCCTCACCCATTAAGTTTTGCTAGTCTTGATACCTTTGGAAATGAGATTGCTGAGTCCCCTGTGGCTAACAAATTACTACAACACCAGTTGCAGGTACAGGTAAAGTTTACTTGATGCGAGCGCGTTGATTGATCATTTGGAGTTGCTTCTTCTTCTTCTTCTTCTTCGATCTAGGATGGGTTCCAGGCCGGCAGCCTGGGATAGCAAGGATGGACGTCATTCTTCTTTTGTCGTTTGTTTTCATCCGTAGTCGGACCCTGCTCTTACTCTTGATGATTATGTAATGTACTGATATGATTCTGATGTAGCTTGTGACGAGTGTAAGCCAACTCTTTATATATCTCTTCTTTTCAGTACATGTACTTGTAACGATATCCATTCTTGCGACAAGACGAGATGCGCTTCTATCCCTGACGAGGCCCTCATGCCAAATTGAGGATAGGGTCGCATCTTGGGCGTGACAAGTTGGTATCAGAGCAGTACCGACCTAGGAGCCCCCTTGATTGATCGAACTTGGCCGAGTCGAGTCTAGTGAAAAACTGATTTGAGTCTAGTTATATATTGGAGAGTAGGATTCTTTTTTCTCCTCTTCTATGCTCTGGTGCGGAATCTTGACGTAATAATTTATTCTACTCCTCTTCTCGCTCAAATTTTCTTTAGGATCACGCGGATATTCTTGCGATCTGTATGATGCCGATGTGACGGAGTTCTGTCTTGGTGCCTCCTATATGCTTTAAGTTTCAGGGGAGTTGAGCTCCAGGGGATTCTTGAGCACATCGCTATCATTCAGATTTCTTAGTATCTCAAGACGAAGGATGTTCGTAATTGCTTCAATACTAGTAGTGGCGAGATAACCCCGATGTCCCCAGTACTGGTGCAGATTGTTCGGGAGTACTGCCATACTTTGTATCGTTGTGATCACGAGGGTCTGTTGTTGATGAAGATCCGAGATTCTGGTTGTGTGTTGACGGATGTGATACAGGTGACGGGTTAGTATAGGAGTTGTGTGATATTACTCCTTGTATCCGTGTACCAGATTGCATGACCAGAAATTTCGGGAATTCATAGGTGGGAATTCAGGTAGTTGCTTATAGGACAATCTTCCAACAAATGCATGATGTTAGGTTGGGGTTCGACATCTAGTGGATTCGTTTGTTCACGGTCGACTTACAGCGGTACACGTTGTGTCTTAAAGAGTCCTTGTAGCTTGCTACGACTCGGGGACGCTTCGTATGTCGGGTGCACTGCCTTGCACTTGATGGCTACTGTAAAATCGACCTCGTGCGATCCTGTCTACGAAAATATCGGACAAAATCTTACTCATGAGTTTGTTCTGGCTTGTTTCATAAGCCTCATCCTTTGTTTTGTTGAATATGGTAATTCAAGTTGCTTCGATGTCAAGTGGTGATTTCAGATCTTTCCTAATCTGTGTTCTCATATTTTTATGTGAATGCAAATTCTTTGCTCAATCAGATCATCTTATCAATTCTTTTCAACCGGAGTCGTCATGTTAATTCTTTTCCAACCGGTGTGTTTCTCTTCAAGTGAATTCCATCCTCTCCTATTTTGCAAGATCATTCTCTCATTTTATTCCGGAGTTCATCCCATCTGTCCCAAGTAGTCTTGTTTTTCCCGCCCTCCCACCCTTTTTCTTATGTGATTCAATTTTCATCCAAGAGTTTTCTTTTCATTGTGCTTTCATTGTCTGTTCTTTCTCTCTTACCCGGTGATTCATTGTGAAGATTCTTAGGAGATTCGTGTCATATTTATTCAATCTTGTCATCTTTTCCGGTGAATTTAATTCAGTTGTCCGTGTTCATCATATCCTTTTCATCCTCGTAAATTCTTTCCCATGTTGGAAATTCTTATGAGCCTATCTTGTTACTAATTCCTCCCTCTTTCTATCCGGAGTGTTAAAGATATTTCAGGTGTTCTAGTTTTCAATCCTTCAGTTATTTCGAGGTGCTAACCTCATCTAGTTTTCTATTTACCGATGCAATATCTCTCTTTCTAGCAATTTTTCTAACGGTGGTTTCTTTGAGTGGGCCCATAACCCACAGGTTTTTCCCAGGATTTGTTATAGCTCTTCTAATCTTCCAGAGATCATTAATTCTTTTCAACTATGACGTAAGTATGAATTTCATCAGTCATATCCCTTCTTCAAGTTCTATTTGAATTAATTCTCATATTTGGCTCAACCTTTCATTCTTGTTTATTCCGGAGTGTCTCAGCTATTCTTGGTGTTGTTCCTCGTCGTCATTCTCAGCTTGCAATTCGAAGGAGTGTTTTTCTCAATCTTGGTCCATTCTCTTCAGATTCATCATTTCAGCCTGGTGCCATCATCTTAATTGTTCCAATCATGAGTAATCCCTTTCTTGCGACCCGGTGCATTTCTGAGTTGTTTTATTTCTCGTTCCTCCGAAGGCCGTCATTTTAGAAGACTTCTTCATTCTCAGCTTTCAGCTTTCGTTCTCTAATTCTTCTCAATTGTTGTCTCTTCGTTTGTCTCTCAATTATTCCGGTGCCTTGTTCTAGTTTTCTCTCAGGTGGCTCATGATCTCTTCATTCTCTTGTATCTCCAGACATTCATGGTTGCCTCGTTCATTTCAATTCTCGCCGGTGTTTTTTTGCAACATTTCTTCTAGTTTGTGCTTTATCTATCTCTCTTTAATCTTTTCAAGAGGAATAAGTTGTATGCTAGATCCGTTGCTTGTCATCAATTAAACTTGATGAAGGATAAGCATAACATAATTCTTATTCTTGTTCATAGTAATCTGAATTCTTCTTCCGGAGTGGCTCTTGATATCAATTCCTTTTCTCAAGCGCTTATCTTTCTTTTCCGGAGTACCAAGTTCTTTTAGTATCTCTTTGTGAGGCTTCTTCTAAATCCTGGCAAGGTCATAATCTTATTCTTTTCTACCTTGTTATGTTTGCATCAATCATTCGTATACGGAGGTCCTTGTGGTTCATCAAGGTTTCAATTCATTCTCAAGTGTTCTTCAAGATTCTTGTTGGAGTTCCTCAAGCATTCTTTCCCTTGCATTTATATGTGCAATTGTTCTTCCTTTATCCTTTGAGGTGGTATTATAGCATTCTTGTTAGTGTAGGAGCCTCGAAGAGATTTCCTTTCAAGAATGAGATATTTAAACCCACCAAATTCTATGATCATGAGATATTTCCAACCCATGATTTCTTCATTGAGCTATCTTGATTTGGATTTCACCTAAGTTTTTCGTATGGATTGTTGTTATCATGGTGCTTGTCATTAATCCAAGTTCTCAATGTATCCTCTTGGCGAAGAAGTGTTCATATCTTGTTGCTCCCAATCTATCCTAGTTCCTTTTAGTGCTTGGTTGTCACCTCATAAATGTTGAGATGATTTTCACAAGTCCACTACAATCTTGTCCTTTTCGTTGTTGGTTTTCCAACTACTCTGTCTATTCTCTATCTGGAGGCTCTTCAATTCTATCGTGATGATAGTTGTCATTTCTTTCTTCATTCTCTTCTTCCGTATGAGCTAGTTCCTATTCTATTGTTCTGGAGGCTTTGTGATATTGCTCTTTTGGGTCAATCTTGTTGTTCTATCAAGATTGTGGTGTTCCCTTGCTCTATTTACTTGTTTGTTATGTATATTGTCTAATTCTCTCTTCTTATCGAATTTTTTGTCCCATTTTCCTACCGAAGTGCTGCCAAAATTTTCCGTGAATTCCTTCTTGTTTCTCATATCATTCCTCACCGCTTTGCAACCTTCAAGGATCGTTGGTTTCACTCGTTTGTCAAAGAAGCGACTAAGTTTTGCCTCTTGTTCTTTCTCATCCTCTCCCCCTTTCATTCTTGGATCTCGGGGCGAGATCCTCTTGTAGTGTAGGAGAGTTGTGACAACCCGATGCCGACGTCCAGAAGATTCCCCCCTTTATCCCATTTTTGTCGTGTGTCTATTTTATTTTGTCGCATCATCATTGCATCATTCGCATCATCTGCATTGCATCGGCACCCCGTTGCCGCCAATTTTCCAAAACCTGCATCCATTGTTATTTGCCGGTTCACGTCGTTGTCCGTTCTGAGCCCGACCGCACCCGCACGCGCCCGCGGCTTCGTCGAAACCTTGTTTTAAAGTGTGCGTAAAACTTTCTCCGATTGAGCTGGAACTTGGTGTGCGGTATTAATTTAGTGTAGGTAGGCCGTGCGTCAAATTTCATCGCGATCGGAGCTCGTTTGTTACCCGTGCCGTTTATCATATAGCGGCACTATAGCCGGTCAATTGTCGGACGTTTCGGTATTTTAAACTCTGTCACCGGGTTGCCTGTTTTTCCGTGTCATCTCCGCCTAGCGCCTCTGTACAGTGCACCGCCCCTACGCGCAACCTGGTCCGAAAACCTCCCGGTGCCCGAAACACACGGTTGTGACCGTTGGATCCGGTTCAACCCCGTAATACCGCAAACCATCATCGGTTTGTCCATTGGACTCCCTAACCTAGTTATGTCGACCATCCGCTCTAAATCAGAGGGTTGAGATAGACCTAAGCTTAGCCCACCTAATTATTTAAGCAACCAGCCCTAGCCCTAGCCTGTCCCATCCAACAATCCCCCGCAGCACTGCTGCTCATTTTGTCCCTCCTCGGGATCGTCCCGATCCAGATCCAACGCAGATGCCTATTTTTTCTCCTTGATTTCAGCAGCAACCCAACCAACGAGTTCCTCCTGATCCACCCCATCCCCTGTGCCCGAGCGGACACGCAGCCCCCTCAGTCCCGAGCGGATGCATCCAATATCAGCTGCAGCGCCAGCAAGCAAGTAGCACCGTGCCGGAGCCACCGCTCGCCGGAGCTCTGCCGTTCCCGTGCGGGATCTCCTCGGCCAGAACCAGCGCCAAGGCCAGTTACCTCGCGTATGCTAATCCCTCTTCTTTCTCCTTCCCTCTCCTTCCTCATCTAATTCTTCTCTTCTCTTCTCTTCTCTCCTTGTTTTCCCCTGTCAGGATCATGACAAAGGTTGCTGCAGCCCCGCCATCGATGCCTTGCTGCCATGCAGCTCGCCGTCCGTCGTCGTTCTCCAATGGATCTGGTCGAGGCTCGCTAGATACGCCCGTTCCCGGCTTCTGTCAGCCCTACCGGAGGCCACCATGCCCTTGGTCGTCGTCGAAGCTCTGCACAGCTGTTGTCCTACTTTGACAGTTGCAGATGCAGGGGACGATGAGCGCCTCGCTCCCCATCTGCTCCGCCCGCGCCAGCTCACGGGAGAACTCCGACACTGCCGGATCTGGCCGGCTCCTTCCATTCCCGGCCTCCCAGCCCGCTGTCTTCGCCGGAGCATCGCGCCGCCGGCCCTAGTTCCCCCTTGAGAGCAGCCAAAGTCGCCTCTTGTACGTGCTAGTTTCAGCAAGGTACAGAAACATACCCTGTTTCAGATTCAGTCTTGTTCAGGTTCAGTTCAGTGCGGTCCTTGTTCATCTAGCGTATGTATTCTATACCACGATCAGATGCCTAGCCGAGTTGGTTATCTCAGCAGTTTTGCACCTGCGAGATCCTGGGTTTGAGTCCGAGGCAACCCAATTTTTGCGTGTGGTATTCTAAATTTATTCCTTTAGCCTAGTGGACAGCGCCACTCTTTGCAACCAGGCGACCAGGGGATCGAATCCCTGGGAGCCCTTTTTTTCGTCGTTTCCATCTTTTTGAGGGAGAATAGATCGCCCTATGCACATCATAGTAACTCTGCACTCTTTCGACCGTGCCCTGTTTCGGCCCATGTAGGGTTTTCTTTTTTTTATGCCTGTGATTTATTTCCTTTTCACAAAAGCATTGATTTAAAAACTATCGTAGATTTTAAACTGTGCATCGGATCGGAGCAAGCTGTATATGTAAAACATGTAGAATTTTGCGTAGAGTAATATTTTCCAACTCTCATGCATAATTAGAACTGTTTAGTGTGATGTTTTCATCGGTTTGCGTGTCGACGTGTTGAAAACGGTTTAGGTCGTAACTATTCGTCCGTAGCTCCGTTGGAGATGTGCCATATATGTAAATGGACCAGAACGAGGATTAGAATCACGTGAACCACTTTGTTTCGCTGTTTAACAAACATAAAATGTGGTTAGGACAAATCTGGAAAGAATTAAGATTTAACACATGGGGTCATTTTGGAGATGCTATATTTCATTTCTGGTCTCATTTAAAATGCCTAGCTAGGTAGATTAATTTGTGCTTCACCCCTTGCCATGTCTAACAACATTTAATATTGTCGTGTACCTAATCGAGATAGAACTAAATAAACCGTATTTGGAGTTTCGTCAATATGCAATTCGTTGCATATTGAACTTCACTTAATGTGTAGTGTTTGATTGTCGTGATTGTCATGCCTTGCATTAGACCGTTCATGCATCATTTGTGTTATGCATCGTGTGGTGTATATCGTGTGTTGATTCTCTTTCCGGTTTCCTTCATCTCGATAGAGTTCCGCAAGCGTGTCGGATTGTGAGGGCCCGTTCGACTACGTCGGTTCGTCTGCTTCACGGAGACATTCTTCTTCCAAGCGGGATCTCAGGCAAGATGACCATTTCCCCAGATACCATTACTATCATTGCCATGCTAGCTTATCGCTTCTATCGTTTATATCTCGTTGCCTACCACATGTTTAATATTAGCCTCTCAACAATGCCATGAAACCTTCAACCTGTTCGACCTAGCAAACCACTGATTGGCTATGTTACTACTTGCTTAACCCTGTGTTAGCGTTGCTAGTTGCAGGTGCAGATCCTTCCATGTGAAAGCATGGGTTCCTTGTTATATCACCATATTTAATGCTATTTAATTTAATGCACCTATATACTTGGTAAAAGGTGGAAGGCTCGGCCTTTCCAGCCTGGTGTTTTGTTCCACCTTTGCCCCCTTAGTTTCCGGCTACCGGTGTTATGTTCCATAATTGAGCGCTCCTAACACGATCAGGGTTGTTATGGGGACCCCCTTGATAATTCGTTTTAGATTAAAGCTGGTCTGGCAAGGCCCAACATTGGTACTACATTTGCCTAATCACCTAATAAAATTGCATAGGGACTTTCCGGACCCCGAGGATAATTTAACCAACCCCCGGGCCAGTGCTCCTCATGAGTGTTGGTCCAAAACAGAGCAGCTTATTAACGCTACCCGGGGCAACTCGACGTTTGGCGTGGTAACCATCGCTCATCCGTCGTGTCCTGAGAACGAGGTACGCGACTCGTATCAGGATCGTCGACACGTCGGGCGGCCTTGGTGGATTAGTTTTACCTTTGACGAGATATCTTGTGCATCGGGATTCCGGTGATGCTTTGGGTAATCTCAGAGTTGAGGTTTTCCACTAGGGAATCCGACGAGATCGCGAGCTTCGTGATTGAGGATTTCTATGTGGCTTGTGGTAATTTGTGATGGACTAGTTGGAGCACCCCTGCAGGGTTAAATCTTTCGGAAAGCCGTGCCCGCGGTTAAGTGGCAACGTGGAAACTTTTTTTAACATTGGTTCTAGATAACTCGAAGTTAACTTAATTAAAACTTGCCAACTGTGTGCGTAACCGTGACTATCTCTTTCGTGAGTTCCTTCTCCGATCGAGGACACGGTGGGGTTATGTCTGACGTAGGTAGGTATTCAGGATCATTCATTTGATCATCAGTAGTCACGTCCGTTATGCGTAGATCTTCCCCCTCTTATTTCTTGTACTCGTAAGATTAGCCACCAAATATGTGCTTAGCCGCTACTGCAACCTCACCACTTAACCATGCCTCACCCATTAAGTTTTGCTAGTCTTGATACCTTTGGAAATGAGATTGCTGAGTCCCCTGTGGCTCACAGATTACAACACCATTTGCATGTACAGGTAAAGGTTACTTGACGCGAGCGCGTTGATTGTTCATTTGGAGTTGCTTCTTCTTCTTCTTCTTCGTGGATCTAGGATGGGTTCCAGGGCGGCAGCCTGGGATAGCAAGGATGGACGTCGTTCTTCTTTTGTCGTTTGTTTTCGTCCGTAGTCGGACCCTGCTCTTACTCTTGATGATTATGTAATGTACTGATGTGACTCTGATGTAGCTTGTGGCGAGTGTAAGCCAACTCTTTATATATCTCTTCTTTTCAGTACATGTACTTGTAACGATATCCATTTTTGCGACACGACGAGATGCGCTTCTATCCCTGACGAGGCCCTCGTGCCAAATTGAGGATAGGGTCGCATCTTGGGCGTGACACCTGCGCCATCAGGGGGTGGTGGCGGTGGGCAAGCTTGTGGGGCCCTGGTGGCCCCCCTCCGGTAGTTCTTTCGCCCAGTATTTTTAATATATTCCAGAAAAAATCCACGTAAATTTTCTGGGCATTTGGAGATGTGCAGAATAATGGACTAGGATTTGCTCCTTTTCTAGTCCAGAATTCCAGGTGCCAGAATTCTCCCTCTTCAAATAATCCTTGCAAAATAAGAGAGAAAAGGCATAAATATGGTACCACAAGTAATATAACAGCCCAAAAAGCAATAAATATCAACATGAAAGCATGATGCAAAATGGACGTATCAGGCACCTGTGGTTGGGCTAAGCCCCAATATGCGTAGATGTCCGAGGGCATAATAGTGTACCTGCCTGCATGAAGATTGAACAAAGAAGGAGCAGGCAAAGTAATAGTCTCACGAGTACCCTGACTAAATACCAGGTTATAAATCATCCTTCTATTTATATCTCTATCAAGAAAGTCATGGGGATCCATGCTATCGTAATCTAGATATCTATCGGGAAGAAGAATCTCTTCTTCCTCCTCCAGTCTAATAGGTATCTCAAAGTGTCTAGCAAGACGAGTAGCATAGATACCTCCATAGACAACACCTTTAGAACGGTTCAAGTTCAACCGTTGAGCTACTATAGCGCCCAAGCTATAAGTTTTATTGTTATAAAGGGCTTCGCGCAAGACCGCAAGATCTGGGGAACTAAGTGACCCAGCTTTCCCACGGCCAATCAAACATTTTCGCACAAATAATGAGAAGTACCGAAGCACGGAAAAATGTATGCTAGTAGCTCTAGCGCAAGACACTCCTCTATCCTCTCCTACAGCAATTGTATCGATGAAAGCTTCCAAGTCCCGTGGACGACGTTCATGAATATCCCCAACGTAAGGTAATTTGCAAACATTGCAAAAATCCTGGAGTGACATGCGCTCGGGGATATAATAAAGTTTGAACTCAACCATAGGAGGATTCTTCCTCGGATAGAAGTTAAAGCTTTGTATGAAGATATTATTGAGGAGGAGGTATTACGGACACTTATCTTCAACGAAGGCGGTAAGACCTGCTTCTCCACCAAGTGATAAAAGTCTTCATAAATTCCAGCGGCGCGTAAGAACACGTCGCTTGGCCACTCGCACACTCGAACTTCTGCGACTCGAGGGACCAAATACTTGGGCTTCTTCTCACTCCCATCATCCTTGGGGTCACGGCTTGATGAGCCTCTTAAGAACCTCCTCATCTTTTCCCTTTTCTATCTCTGAAAATTTCTGAATTTTTTAGTGATTCTAAGGAAAAGTGAATAAGGCTCAACAAACTCATAGCAACTACTCCCACAAGTGCCTAGAGGCCATATTACGCATCAAAACTACTTGGCACCAGCTAAAATTAGCATGCAAAGCTCAAGAACATGGTCACCAAGGCAGCAAAAATACGCGGAGTATAAGGCACTAGAGCAAAAACTAATTGTACCAATGGAGGAGTCACTTACCAAGGAGTAATTTCCCCAAAACAGTTCGGAGAATGGTGATTTGAGCAAAGAGATCGAAAATCCCAGCAAAAGGAGCAAGAACACGGGTTTGAGCTACGAAACGATTTTTTCTGGAGGTAGGAGAACCAGATGAGAGCAAAAATGAGTGGAGGGGGTACCTGTGGGCCCCACAAGCTTGGGTGGCGTGGCCAGGGGGTGCTCGCGCTGTCAGGGCATGTGGCCCACTCGTACAGCCCCCAAACAAGCTCTTTGTCCCAGAATTTTTCAAAAATTTCAGAAAAAAATCATACTTGATTTTCAGGACGTTCGAAGAACTTTTATTTTCGGGGTACTTTTCTACCGGACGCTAAAACAGAAAACAGGGAAAACTAAACTAAATCTATCATTTTTCTTCTAAGCAACCTAAAGTGAAAGCTTAAAACAGAGGTTTGTGACTCCTTGATTCATCCATCTCATGGTCATCGAAAGAAATCCGTCAATGGGGTTGATCAAATCCCCTCGACAAACCTTTTCGAATCGCAAAAGAAAACGGAGAATTTATGAATAGTCACTAGGTCACCTCAATGGGGATGTGTATCTCCCCAAAAAGCAAATCATACTTCATCTTGACATGAGGAATAGGGCATTCAAAGCTCCCAATAAGAATCGATGAAGTTTTTTCGATAGCATTGATGCAATGTACTCGATATTGTTTCTTCGGAAAGTGCACCATATGCTCATTACCGTTGACATGGAAAGTGACATTGCCTTTGTTGCAATCTATAACAGCCCCTGCAGTGTTCAAAAAGGGTCTTTCGAGGATGACAGCCATGGCATCTTCCTCAGGAATATCCAAGATAACAAAGTTTGTTAAGATAGTAGTGTTAGCAACCACAACAGGCACATCCTCGCAAATGCCGATAGGGAAAGCAGTTGATTTTTCAGCCATTTGCAGAGAGATTTCAGTGGGTGTCAACTTATCCAGTTCAAGTCTATGATAAAGAGAGACAGGCATAACACTAACACCGAATCCAAGCTCGGATAACGCAGTTTTAACGTAGTTGCCTTTAATGGAGCAAGGTATAGTGGGCACACCAGGATCACCTAGTTTCTTAGGAGTTTCACCCTTGAAGGTATAATTGGCAAGCATGGCGGAGATCTCAAGATCAGGTATCCTCCTCTTATTAGTCACAATATCCTTCATGTACTTAGCATACGGAGACATTTTGAGCATATCTGTCAAACGCATCTGCAGAAAGACGGGTCTGATCATTTCAACGAAGCGCTCAAAATCCTCATCATCCTTTTTCTTGGATGGTTTGGGAGGAAAGGGCATAGGTTTCTGAACCCATGGTTCCCTTTCTTTACCGTGCTTCCTAGCAGTGAAGTCATTCTTATTATATCTCATATTCTTAGGTTGTGGGTTATCTAGATCAACAGGTTCAATCTCCACATCCTTTTCATTGCTAGGTTGAGTATCTTCATGAACATCACTATTGATATTATCATTAGGCTCATGTTCATCACCAGATTGTGTTTCAGCATCACAGACAGAGACATCGTTTGGACTCTCAGGGGTAGCAGCAACAGGGTTGCTAGCGTGCAGGTTCCTATCATCTTTCTTCTTCTTTCTAGGATGACTAGGTGCATCAGTGCTAACTCCTTGAGAATCTTGTTCAATTCTCTTCGGATGACCCTCGGGATACAGAGGTTCCTGGGTCATTCTACCGCCTATAGTGACGACTCTGACGGAATTGTCATTCAACTCATTGAGCAAGTCATTCTGAGCTTTAAGTACTTGTTCTACCTGAGTAGTAACCATAGAGGCATGTTTACTCAAGAGCTTAAGATCATTGACGTTTCTGTCCACACAAGCACTTAAATGACTAAGCATACGAGCATTTTGTTCCAATTGTCTGCTAACATAATCATTGAAACTCTGTTGTTTGGCAACGAAGTTATCAAATTCATCCAGGCATAAGCTAGAAGGTTTGTCAAAAGGAATATCACTCTCATCAAACCTACGCAGAGAATTTACGTCTACTACCTGTATCAGGTTATCGAGACCATGGATCTCTTTGATAGGTGGTAGATTTTTGACATCTTCAGATTTAATGCCTTTCTCTCGCATATATTTCTTGGCTTCTTGCATATCTTCAGGACTGAGGAATAGAATATCTCTTTTCTTTGGAGTTGGCTTAGGAGGTGGTTCAGGAATAGTCCAAGCATTCTCATTGCACAAGATGTTATTCAGTAGAATCTCAGCTTGTTCTACAGTTCATTCCCTAAAAACACTACCGGCACAACTATCTAGGTGGTCTTTGGAAGCATCGGTAAGTCCATTATAGAAGATATCAAGTATTTCATTCTTCTCAAGAGGGTGATCAGGCAAAGCATTCAGTAGTTGGATAAGCCTCCCCCAAGCTGGTGGGAGACTCTCTTCTTCAGCTTGAGAAAGTTGTATATTTCCTGCAAGGCAGCTTGCTTCTTATGGGCAGGGAAATATTTTTCACAGAAGTAGTAGACCATATCTTGGGGACTACGCATACAACCAGAAGCAAGAGAAGTGAACCAGGTCTTAGCATCATCCTTTAGCGAGAAAGGAAACAGCTTGAGCATGTAGTAGTGGCGGATCTTTTCCTCACTAGTGAATAGGGTGGCTATATCGTGTAGTTTGGTAAGATGGGCTACAACCGTCTCATACTCATAACCGTGAAAAGGATCAGATTCGACCAGAGTGATTAACTCAGGGTCGACAGAGAATTCATAATCCTTATCGGTCACAAAGATAGGCGAAGTGGCAAACTTCGGGGCGTATTTCATCGTAGCGTTCAGAGATTTTTCTTTCCACTTGCGCAGTAGTTTCTCAACATCATAGCTATCCTTACACGCAAGAAAGTCCTCAGCTATCTCTCCCTCCATAACATAACGCGTATCAGGCATAACAGGCAATTCAAGCATAGTAGCAAGTTCTACTTCAGTACTATCAGCAGTTTCAGAACTATCATCACATCTAGTAGCAACTCTAGCAATATGTGCATCAAGGAATGCACCTAGTGGCAAAGCAGTATCAAGCATAGCATCATCAGGCATAGTATCAAGCATAGCATCATCAGGCATAGTATCAAGCATAGCATCATCAGGCATAGTATCAAGCATAGCATCATCGGGCATAGTATCAAGCATAGCATCATCAGGCATAGTATCAAGCATAGCACCATCATAAGCATCATGGGCAGCAAAAGTAGCATCATCAAGCACAGGCGACATATCAAGATTTCTAGCAGGAGGCGAAGTCGCAAACTTACTCATAACTGAAGGTGAATCAAGTGCAGAGCTAGATGGCAGTTCCTTACCTCTCCTTGTAGTGGAAGGCAAGATTTTAGTTCTTGGATCTTTCAAATTCCTCATAGTGATCAGCAGACGTCAATCCCAAGTGTCTCAGAGAATATAGTTGTGCCTCCCCGGCAACGGCGCCAGAAAAAGGCCTTGATAGCCCACAAGTGTAGGGGATCGCAACAGTTTTCGAGGGTAGAGTATTCGAACCAAATTTATTGATTCGCCTCAAGGGGAAATGAAAGAAGATTCTCAAGTATTAGCAGCTGAGTTTGTTAGATTCAACCACACCTAAAAGATTAGTGTCTGCAAGCAAAGTATCAGTAGCAAAGTAGTATGATAGCAATGGTGCCAGAAACGATCTGTTGACGGCAGACTATTCCTAACTGTTGTATCAATGGCGCCAATAAGTTGCACATGGACGGGGAACTATTCTTCCCCGGCAACGGTGACGAAAAAGGATCTTGCAACAAGTAAAAGCAAAGTGGCAAGGAACAGCAGTAGCAGCAGCAACAGAGTAACAACAGTAGCAACAGTAGTAGCAAAGTGGCCCAATCCCTTTTGTAGCAAGGGACAAGCCTGGACAAAGTAACGTAGCAAGGACCAGTAGTAAAAGACTCGTAGGCAGTGGATCGGTGATGGATGAGTATTACGGATGTGATTCATCATGTAACAGCTATAACACGGAGAGATAAGTAACTAGCTCCCATTCGTCAATCTAATGTAGGCATGTATTCTGTATGTAGTCATACGTGCTTAGGGAAAAGAACTTGCATGACATCTATTGTCCATCCCTCCCATGGCAGCGGGGTCCTAATGGAAACTACGGGATATTAAGGTTCTCCTTTTAATAAAGAACCAGACCAACGCATTAACACGCGGTGAATACATGAACTCCTCATACTATGGTCATCTCCGGGAGTGGTTCCGGCTATTGTCACTCCGGGGTTGCCGGGTCATAACACATAGTAGGTGACTACAACTTGCAAGATAGGATCTAAAACACACATATATTGGCGACAGCATAATAGGTTCAGATCTGAAATCATGGCACTCGGGCCCTAGTGACAAGCATTAAGCAAAGCCAAGTAGTAGCAACATCAATCTAGAACATAGTGGATACTAGGGATCAATCCCCGTCAAAACTAACTCGATTACATGATAGATCTCATCCAACTCATCACCGTCCAGCAAGCCTACGATGAGATTACTCACGAACGGTGAAGAGCATCATGGAATTGTCGATGGAGGAAGGTTGATGATGACGATGGCGACGATCTCCCCTCTCCGGAGCCCGGAACGGACTCCAGATCTGCCCTCCAGATGAAGAACGGGAGGTGGCTGCGCCTCCGTATCGTAAAACGCGATGAAACCTTCTCTTTGATTTTTTCCGGGCGAGACGGAAAATATAGAGTTGAGTTTGGGGGCGGTGGTGCCACGTGGGCCCCACAAGCCCTCATGGCGCGGCCTAGGGGGTGGCCGCGGGCGAGGGGCTTGTGGCCCACTGGCACGCCCCCTCCGGTGGATCTTTGCGCGGCTATTTTTCTTTTATTCGAGAAAAATTCTCCGTAAATTTTCAGGACATTCCGAAAACTTTTATTTCTGCACAAAAACAACACCATGGCAATTTTGCTGAAAACAGCGTCAGTCTGGGTTAGTTCCATTCAAATCATGCAAATTAGAGTCCAAAACAAGGGCAAAAGGGTTCGGAAAAGTAGATACGATGGAGACGTATCAAGTTGCTGCTCTCAGAATGTCCGTCTAGCATTTGTACCGCCAAAGCTTGGCTAAACCTAAGTAACACCTTTAGGCAGTTCTATCGGCCAGTACCGCCCTATCATCGGACTTGCCTGTGATGTGGTGCGATACTTGGGCGGTTTGCGGACCGGGAGTTCCAGTAAAAAAATTGACCGGAAATACCGGTGTTCAGGGCGGTTGTACTGCCGAGGAGTTAGCCACCTCCATGTACTTGATCCAGGCGGTTGCACTGTGGCAACCACCACCCCATCTATCGCTCGAGGGAGACTCCTCTCTATTTCAAGCGGTGGTTGGACGATGGTGGAAAAGTTGTTCCGGTCCTTCATGACGTTCGGTACTTCCACCCTTGCCATCGGTTGCGCCGCTAGCTAGGGTTGGTGTTGAATAACCGTGTGCACCGGTTATACCGATGCACATAGCGGTTGTACCACTCAGTTGTAGAAATGGCTATAATAGTTGGTAATGAGGGGCACTATTTAAGGAGGTGGTTCTTCCACCTATGAAATACCTCTAGCCTCTCTCTCTTCACCATTGATTCCCTCCAAGATTTCTTGCCCAATCTCTCTCTCTCTCTCTAGCCACTCAAACTTTTTGATTTGCTAGGGATTGAAGGAAGAGATCTAGATCTACACTTCCACCAAAGGAAACTTGATCCCCCCATACTTTCTTGTGTGGATTTTGTTACTCTTCGGTGTTTGAGCACCCTAGATGGAAGAATTCAATTCGAAGCCATATTCCATTGTGGTGAAGCTTCGTGATTTTGTTGGGAGCCTCCTATTCAGTTGTGGAGATAGCCCAACCTTGTTTGTAAAGGTATGGTTGCTGATGTCCCACAAGCGTATGGGATCACAACAGTTTTCGAGGAAAGAGTATTCAACCGAAATTTATTGATTCGCTCACAAGGGGAAGCTAAAGAATATTCTCAAGTATTAGCAGCTGAGTTGTCAATTCAACCACACCTGAAAGATTAGTGTGTGCAAGCAAAGTATCAGTAGCAGGGTAGTACGATAGCAACGGTGCCAGAAAAAGCTTTGACAATCCCCGGCAACGGCGCCAGAAAAAGCCTTGTTGATGGGATGTCAGTGCCAACAAAGTCTTGCAACGAGTAACAGCGGAGTAGTAAGGAACAGTAGTAGCAGCAGCAGCAAAGTAACAAGTAACAGCAGTAGTGAAAGCAGCAGCAAAGTGGCGGCAATAGCAACAGTAGCAGCAAAGTGGCACAATCCCTCTTGTAGAAAGGGACAAGCCTAGGCAAAGTAACGTAGCGAGGACGAGTAGTAAAAGACTTGTAGGCAGTGGATCGGTGATGGATGAGTGTGACGGATGTGATTCATCATGTAACAGCTATAACACGGAGAGATATGTGACTAGCTCCCGTTCATCAATCTAATGTAGGCATGTATTCCGTATGTAGTCATACGTGCTTAGGAAAAAGAACTTGCATGACATCTATTGTCCATCCCTCCCGTGGCAGCGGGGTCCTAATGGAAACTACGGGATATTAAGGTTCTCCTTTTAATAAAGAACCGGGCCAACGCATTAACATGCGGTGAATACATGAACTCCTCATACTATGGTCATCCCCGGGAGTGGTTCCGGCTATTGTCACTCCGGGGTTGCCGAGTCATAACGCATAGTAGGTGGCTACAACTTGCAAGATAGGATCTAAAACACACATATATTAGCGACAACATAATAGGTTCAGATCTGAAATCATGGCACTCGGGCCCTAGTGACAAGCATTAAGCATAGCCAAGTAGTAGCAACATCAATCTAGAACATAGTGGATACTAGGGATCAATCCCCGTCAAGAACTAACTCGATTACATGATAGATCTCATCCAACTCATCACCGTCCAGCAAGCCTATGATGAGATTACTCACGAATGATGAAGAGCTTCATGGAATTGTCGATGGAGAAAGGTAGATGATGACGATGGCGACGATTTCCCCTCTCCGGAGCCCGAAACGGACTCCAGATATGCCCTCCAGATGAAGAACAGGATGTGGCAGCGCCTCCGTATCGCAAAACGCGATGAAACCTTCTCTGTGATTTTTTTCCAGGTGAAACAAAAGATATAGAGCTGAGATTGGGGGCGGTGGTGCCACGTGGGCCCCACAAGCCTGCACGGCGCGGCCTAGGGGGTGGTCGCGGCCTGTGGGCTTGTGGCCCACTGGCACGCCCCCTCCGGTGGATCTTTGCGCAGGTATTTTTATTTTATTCCAGAAAAAATCTCCGCAAATTTCAGACGTTCCGAGAACTTTCATTTCTGCACAAAAACAATGCCATGGCAATTCTGCTGAAAACAGCAACATTCCGGGTTAGTTCCATTCAAATCATGCAAGTTAGAGTCCAAAACAAGGGCAAAAGAGTTCGGAAAAGTAGATACGACGGAGACGTATCAACTCCCCCAAGCTTAAAGCCTTGCTTGTCCTCAAGCAACTCAGTTGACAAACTGAGAGACACAAAATAAAAACTTTGACGAACTCTGTTTGATATTGTTGTTGCAACTATGTCTAACTCACAACAAGAATTTCAGCAACATCACAATAAAACCACATAAGCAAAATGACATCTAGGTCTCACGGTAAACTCATATCAATGGCATAATCAACTAGCGAGCAAATAATAATAAGCCTCAAGTGTCAACACTTCAATCAAAACAACATGAAGCAGTACGAATAGATGGTATCTCGCTAGCTCTTTCTGAGACCGCAAAACATAAATGCAGAGCACCTTAAAAGACCAAGGGTTGACTAAACATTGTAATTCAAGGCAATGAAGATCCAGTCATAGTCATACTCAACACAGTTAAAATGAAAGCATAAAAATGACAGAGGTGCTCTCTAATTGGTGCTTTTATAAGAGGAGGATGACTCAACAGGAACATAAATAGACAGACCCTTCGCAGAGGGAAGCATTGATTTGCAGAGGTGCCAGAGCTCAAGCTTTGAAAACAGAGATAATAATTTTGGGTGGCATGCTTTCATTGTCAACGCAATGACTAAGAGTTCTCAACATCTTCCACGCTACACATTCTATAGGCGGTTCCCAAACAGAAAAGTAAAGTTTTGACTCCCCCACCACCAATCAATCACACTCCACGGCTAGCCGAATCCTCGTGTACCGTCCAAACCAACATCAATCCTCGGGGAGTTTTGTTTGCAATTATCTTTTCGATTTGAGCATGGAACTGGGAATTCCAATTACCGGCCCCTTTCTCGTGAATGATAGTGAATAAACACATATCAAGGATAACACGCCTAGCATGGAAGATACCAATAGCTCCCTGTCACCACATGAGCGGTTCGGGCATGCAAAACAGATTATTTGTTGAAGATTTAGAGAGTGGCACATGCAAATTTACTTGGAACGGCAGGTAGATACCGCACATAGGTAGGTATGGTGGACTCATATGGCACAACTTTGGGTTTATGGAAGTGGAGGCACAAGCAGTATTCCCGCTTAGTACAAGTGAAGGCTAGCAAAAGATTGGGAAGCGACGAACTAGAGAGCGACAACAGTCATCAAAATGCATCGAGATTAACTAACATTGAGTGCAAGCATGAGTAGGACATAAATAACCATGAACATGAACATCATAGAGGCTATGTTGATTTTGTTTCAACTACATGCGTGAACATGCGCCAAGTCAAGCCACTTGAAACATTCAAATGAGGATACCATCATATCATACTACATCATAGTCATCTCTACATTCATGTTGGCATCCAAGACAAACCATTATAAGCTCCTAGCTAATTAAGCATGGCATAAGCAACTATGATCTCTAAGTTGTCATTGCAAACATGTTTATCTCACAACAAATCTGAATCAAGCATGATGAGCTAGTCATATTTACAAAAACAAAATAGATCGAGTTCATACCAGCTTTTCCAGGCTCAGTCACTTCATCATATATCGTCATTATTGCCTTTCACTTGCACGACCGAAAATGAATACTCCCCATGGTAGCTTGCGTAATGTCTCTAGTTTCTCCAACCGTAATACCAGCGCAAAAATCTCTAACCGAAGATTTAGGAGGATCATTGAGGTTACCCCAAATAGGTATTTTGCAAATTCTACTGAAATCCTCTAAAATCGATGGTATGCGATTTATCATAGAGATCAAACAGTACCGATGGCTCACGGCCAGCTGAGAATTTGAATCTATGAACAAAAGAGGCAGTGAGAGCAACATACTGTTCGCATTTATCGGAGATGAATTCTTCGAGTCCGACGTTGTGAACAAGTGCATCAAACTCATCTTTGAAGCCTGCCTCAATCATAAATTCATCAGAAGGCCATTCACATGGTTGAACCTGCGCGTCCCTAGGTTTGTAAGGACCAGGCTCCCGAATCGCAAGACGGGGACCTCTCTTGCTTGAAGAACCACCATGAAAGTTTCTCCTGAACATCTTCCTTTTCTGAAATTTTCAGTGACCCAAAGGAAAGGTGAACAAGGTTCAACTAAACTTGTAGCAACTACTCCCACAAGTGCCTAGAGACCATATTACGCATCAAAACTACTTGGGACCAGCTAGAATCAGCATGCAAAGCTCAAGAACATGGTCACCAAGGCAGCAAAAATACACGAAGTATAAGGCACTAGAGAAAAAACTAATTGGACCAATGGAGGAGTCATTTACCAAGGAGTAATTTCCCAAAAACAGTTTGGAGAATGGTGATTTGAGCAAAGAGATCGAAAATCCTAGCAAGAGGAGCAAGAACACGGGTTTGAGCTCCGAAATGATTTTTTCTGGAGGTAGGAGAAGCGGATGAGAGCAAGAATGAGTGGAGGGGGTGCTTGTGGGCCCCACAAGCCTGGGTGGCGTGGCCAGGGGGCGCCCGCGCCCCTAGGGCTTGTGGCCCACTCGTGTGGCCCCCAGACAGACTCTTTGTCCCAGTATTTTTCAAATATTCCAGAAAAAATCATACTATATTTTCACAGCGTTTGGAGAACTTCTATTTTCGGGGTATTTTTCCACCGGATGCTAAAACAGAAAACAAGGAAAACTAAACTAAATCTACCATTTTTCTTCTAAGCAACCGAAAGTGAAAGCTTGGAACAGAGGTTTGTGACTCCTTGATTCATCCATCTCATGGTCATCGAAAGAAATCAGTCAATGGGGTTGATCAAATCCCCTCGACAAAACTTTCTCGAATCGCAAAAGAGAACGGAGAATTTTCGAATAGTCACTAGGTCACCTCAATGGGGATGTGTATCTCCCCAACCAGCAAATCATACTACATCTTGACACGGGGAATAGGGCATTCAAAGCTCCCAATAAGAATCGATGAAGTTTTTTCGATAGCATTGATGCAATGTACTTAATATTGTTTCTTCGGAAAGTGCATCGTATGCTCATTACCGTTGACATGGAAAGTGACATTGCCTTTGTTGCAATGTATAACAGCCCCTGCAGTGTTCAAAAAAGGTCTTCCGAGGATGACAACACTGGCGTCGTCCTCAGGAATATCCAAGATAACAAATTCTATTAAGATAGTGGTGTTAGCAACCACAACAGGCACATCCTCGCAAATGCCAATAGGGAAAGCAGTTGATTTGTCGGCCATTTGCAGAGAGATTTCAGTGGGTGTCAACTTATCCAGTTCAAGCCTACGATAGAGAGAGAGAGGCATAACACTAACACCGGCTCCAAGGTCGCATAACGCAGCTCTAACGTAGTTGCCTTTAATGGAGCAAGGTATAGTGGGCACACCGGGATCACCTAGTTTCTTTAGAGTTCGACCCTTGAAAGTGTAATTAGCAAGCATGGCGGAGGTCTCAAGATCAGGTATCCTCCTCTTATTAGTCACAATATCTTTCATGTACTTAGCATACATAGACATCTTGAGCATATCCGTCAAACGCATCTGCAGAAAGACAGGTCTGATCATCTCAACGAAGCGCTCAAAATCCTCATCATCCTTTTTCTTGGATGGTTTGGGAGGAAAGGGCATGGGTCTCTGAACCCATGGTTCCCTTTCTTTACCATGCTTCCTAGCAGCAAAGTCATTCTTATCGTATCTTCTATTCTTAGGTTGTGGGTTATCAAGATCAACAGGTTCAATCTCCACATCCTTTTCATTGCTAGGTTGAGCATCTTCATGAACATCATTATTTATATTATCATTAGGCTCATGTGAAAGTGCAATCATGCCCTTTATCATGTTTTGATGTTGCTGACAACACACATATAGACAACTAATCACTAATCCCCTCTTAAGCTATTGTTAATGATCATGTGTTGATAAGGACAAGCAAATGTGCTAACAAGGACAAGATCAAGATAAGCATTCCTGAGCACTACATGCTTGATTATTGTGGATGTTCACATGGTGGACAAATGAAGATGAATACATAAGCTAGGCTTTCCACATTGTGTATGGGAGAGCTAATTGAAGACTTCATCATGTCTTGCTTTCAACTTGAGCCAAGAAGGAACAACAACATCAAGCTCAAGTGAAAGGGCTAACTCAAAGGTATCAGTTCCTTTGACGTTAGTGGTGCGGAGTGATGATCAGTGAATAAAAGTATACACTCAAGTATGGATCATCAGTACCCTTTTTATGATTCTTGAGTCTTTAGGGATCCCGCACTATTAAGAGGGGATCAAGGGCCTTGCGATAAATTTGCTCAAAACTACATCTCCACTTCTCATTTGAGATCTTCCAAACAGAACCCAACAGTACCAAACTCTCGGACATCCGGCTCATTCCGGACGTACGAGGGTCGAACGACCGACCCCTTCGGTATTCCGGAGCCTTGTAACAGAGTCAAAATCTCGGACATCCGGCAACCTCTGGATGTCCGAGGGTCGGACGTCAGACCTCCTTCGGATATCCAGAGCCTTTGATCAGACCCAAACTCTCGAACATCCGGAGACTTCTGGTCGTTCGAGGGCCGGTCGTCCGGGCCCCTTCGGAGGATAGATTGTGTGCAAACACAGCCGAACTGTCGGATATCCGAACACTTCCGGATGTCCGTGCCTCGGATGTCCGACCCCGTCTCGGACATCCGGTCCCTGTTCGTCTATACAGTGATTCCTGATATCTATACAATGGTTCCTGATATATATATATACATCCCTCGGACGTCCGACCCCTTGTGGGCGTCCGAACATCCGTGAACTGCCGGACGTCCGACCACTGTCAGACTTAAGTGACCCCAACGGTCACTTTCCCCTCTCCACGATAAATACCCCCTCCCACTTCGTGAGAGGGGGTCCAACACAGCCATATCTTCATAAGAACACATTTCTACCTCACACACATTTGCTCACACCAAATCTTAGATCCCAAGAGCATTTGTGAGCCCCTTTGAGAGTTGTTCCAATCAAAAGATAGATCGTCTCCCTCTCCTCCTCTCAACCCAAGCTATTTGAGATTTGAGCAAGTTTTGAGAATTCCCCGTGATCTTGTTACTCTTGGAGATTGTAGACCCCTAGGTGGTAGGAGTTCTTCGGAGAGGAATCAGTCCATGTGATTACCCCCGAAAAAGTTTGTGAGGGTTTGGAAGCCACCTCAAAGGCTTACCACTAGTGGTTGAGAAACGCCTTCGTGGTGTTATCTCAAAGGGAGAATAGGGTGAGCCTTTGTGGCGTTGGTGTGCCTTCGTGGTAACATCCACCTCTCTAACGGTGACTAGCTTCCCTCCAAAGAAGTGAACATCGTGATACATCTTTGTCTCAGTGACCTTGGTTATCCCTAACCCTAACTCCTTACTTGTAGTTTACTTGTGTTACTTGAGCATACATACATTGCATATTGTTTGTGCTCATTATATTGTGTTGGCTATTTCTTTTTAGAAGATTAATCGTTCAAGCATACCCTCTATATCCACATGTTCACACTTGCAGTTTTTGATATATCGTGTGCTATAGTGTGATCTAGTATCTTGTGTCGTTCACGTACTCGTCGTGTGATATAGCTCAAGTAAGTTTGTGTAACTTACTTGTGCTTGTTAGTAACCATGTTGTGTCCATCTTGGTAGATCATGTTGTTGGTGCACGTTGCGGTGCCTATTGCATTTAGGATTTGTGCTTGAAAAGTATCCTCTTAGTTTATTTCCGCATTAGGTTTAAGCCAAATCTGAAGAAGTTTTTAAATAGCATATTCACCCCCTCTAGGCGTCATCGTGGTCCTTTCAATTGGTATCAGAGCAAGGTATCTCTTTAATTAGGTTTCACGACCTAGAGAGTATCAATGTCGACTATTGGATTAGTGCACAATGACACCTTTGACTTTGATGGCACAAATTATACCCTATGGAGAATTCGTATGCTTCATCACTTTCGGGCCATGGGCCCAAATACTTTACGAATTGTTCTTGTAGGGATTGCCGACAAAAAGGATGATGCATCTTCATCTACTAATGAAATGTATCTTGATTGTGAGGCATTTCTTGCCATTCATCGAACCATAAGTCCTGAAGTGTTTAACTCTACCTCGAATTGCAAGTCAGCTCATGAAGTTTGGACTAAACTTGAAGATATATATGGTGGGTCCAATCTTGATGAAGACGATATTGTGATGAAGGAGTTGGTGCATGAGCTCTTCACTCTTTTCGATCATAAAGAGCCCACCACTACTTCCATATCCGATTGCTTGCACACCTCGGCATCTTCAATCTCACAAGGTAATGACATGGTGAGTGAAGAAATATATGTTGATGAAAATGTCATAGCCTCTATGGACACGAGCATATCTAGCACCACACATAGTGTAAATTATTGTGCTGATAGGTCATGCATTTCACCTAAAGATCCCTCAACAAATGTCTGTGGTGATATGCCTGCTTTCCCGTGTCCTCTTGATCAAAATATCTTGTTTCTCCCTAGTTGCTCTATGACTAATCATTTAGGGGAAATCAAGAAATATGAAGTACTTGTGACTAATGAAGAATCTGATTCACCAAAAGAATCATCATCAACTCCTCCAGTTCACATGTGCCTCATGGCAAGAGGTAATAATGAAGTGTCATCTTCCCTATGGAATAACGATGATATTTGCGATGAGGATGATGATGATGACTTGACTGAAAATATCTATGTGATCAGTAAAATTCTTCATAAAACTAAAAATAACGCTCTTCAAAGATTCCAAGATGTTCTTGCTTACTTTGAAAATTGTAATGATTCACTTAATCATGAACAAGCTAAAAGTGAACAACTTGAACATGAACTTGAGAAGAGTCATCAAGCATGTAGAGACTTAAGATCTTCAAAAGGAGAGATTGAGGTTGCTCATGATAAACTTAAAAAGGATTTTGAGGTCCTTCTCCTTGAATGCAATAATGTCAAGGGAGAGCTCATCAAAACCTCTAAGATCTATGAGGAGCTTCAATCTACTCATGAGAAGTCTCTATTTGCTACTTACTCATCTCATATTGTTGATGATACTTGTACATCTAACTCTACCTCATTTGAAGTATCAACATTGAAGGAGAATATTGAGCTACGTGCTCAACTTGATTTACTAACTAGCAATTATGGGAAGTTGGAAGAAAACCATGTAATGCTCACAAGCTCTCATGCCGATCTTCTAACATCCCATAATGTGCAAAAGTTAACTCATGAGGCTATCATCACCAAGGTAACATCAAGTGAGCCTCATGTGGACAATGGCACTACTTCTAGTCAAAGTACTATATTTCCATGTGCTAGTCCTCGTAATTCGTGTACTCAGAATGTTGCTACCTCGTGTGATGAATTACTTTCCTTGCCTTGTTGCTCTAATATTGAAGCTTACACTTCCTCTAGTACTTGCGTTGATACTAACCGTGTAGAGGAAATCAAAGAGCTCAAGGCACAAGTCACTTTTTTGAAGAAAGACTTGGAGCAGTGTCATGAAGGGATGTCCACACTCAACAACGTCCTGTGTGAGCAAACATCTCCGAATGACAAAAATGGTGTTGGAGTAAACTCAAACAAGAACAAGAGGGGCCTAGAACAAGTCAAGAATTCGGCCAAAATCATTTGCTTCAAGTGCAAAGTTAAAGGGCACCATGTTAGATCTTGCCCTCTGAAGACGAAGTCTCAAAGTCACAAGCAACAAGGGAAGCGGCCAAAAACTCAATCACATACTCAGCTACAAGTTGAAGGAAGGCCTCTTCCCAATAAGACCCAAGCCAACACTCCCCGAAGTGAGAAATCAACTGGGAAGAAAGCAAAGGGTAGATGTTGCTACTTATGTCGTGAGAAGGGTCACGTCGCTTCGTCTTGCATGAGAGGTAACTTATCCAACCCAATCACTATTGATGATATCTATTCCCTTGGGAAGGATAAGGTTGGCAATGTGTTTGCCAAGTTTGTTGGTACTCAAAATGGTGTCAAGAAAAGAACCATTTGGGTTGCCAAGCCTATTGTGATTAACCTCTTAGGACCCAACGTAGTTGGGGACCAACAAGCTCAAAATTGATCAATAGGTGACTTTGGAGGACATTGGAGACTTGGATACACAATGAAGATTTGAGGACTCTTCATCATTTGTATTATCTCAAGCCAAGTCATTTGGATTATCGAGCTCATATCCCATATACAATGTGCCTCTTTGCGGTAACTTGTACTTAAATTGTTTACATTGAAAGTTGCCTGCCCCACTCCTTCTCACGTCTAGGTTTGGTACCTAGCATGTACTTTGACATGTTGCGCCTACTAGTATGATTTTTATGTGTTATCTATCATGTGTAGGTCGTTATGTATGTCATATAGTTGTGTGTAGTCCTGATCATTACTAGCATCCTAGTTGCACCATCGTGTGGGTCTTTTGAGACGTTAATAGCTCATCACATTAAGGGGGAGTGTTCTGCTCTACGCACATCACTAACCCAAAATGTGTATATATGTATTGGACTCCATCTAGTATTCTCGGTGCAAGATTATCCAATGATTTTGTTGGATATCAAAGCCATCCGAAGTTCAAATTGGCATCCACTTATGAGCTTAGTTAGATGATTGATTGCCTTGTACGACAAATACATGGATTATCACATTAAGTGTCGGGGATATACCCCGCAGTGTAACCCGGCTTGGAGTATAACCTGCCAAAGGACTTGGTGACTCACCGGCGACTCGGCAGTGACCTGGCGGGCGACTCATACTTGTCCCCACAGGCAACTTAGATAAATGACGAAGGCCCAAGGCCCAGCGTGCACCCTGGCATAAGGCGACTCATAGAGAGGCCAAGTGGGCTGGCTCACAAGAGAAGGCCCAAGAAGAGGAGATACTCCCTCACAAAGGAAACAAGACCCGGATTAGGATTCAAGAGAGACTAGTCCTATTCCTACTACTAGTAGGACTCTACATGTAAACCTACCCCTTCCACCTATATAAGGAGGGGTAAGGCGCCCCAAGAGGGGGGGCCAAGATTCACAACTTAGGTCTAGACAAGACAGATCATGAGATAGACAGATTAGACACCCACGAGATTAGAGGTGGCGAGTCTGCACCCTTGTAATCGAGATCATCATCTTCATCAATGAAGCACAACCAGGACGTAGGCTTTTACCTCAATCTAAGGGGCTGAACCTGGGTAAACTCGCGTCTCTCGGTTCCGACCAACCCCTTCAAGCCGTCACATGGTTGCGATGGCCTCACACCTAAGTTCTCTCATGAGAACATGTGCCGTGACAAAACCACAACAGTTGGCGCCCACCGTGGGGCTGATCGCACGGTGGAATTGTGTTCTTGAAGGGATCTCTTCTAGGGATCGAGAAGCTTATGACCCATCGGATCCGCAAGAGCTGACACAGAGGATCGCATCACGGATGAACAGTCAAATCAACAGATACAAGATTTGAGATATGAGAAATTAGGGTGATCAGGTGCTGCCGTCGTGCCTAAACGACTTGTCGATTCCGACTCGAGATTGATTACCGGTATCGTAAAGCAAAGTTTTAACCGAAGGATTGGCCATTGACTATGGAACCGGCCGCTCCCTCGTCACATCTCTGCACCCGCTTGGCTCTCGCCACCATGCCCCTGGCTGTCCTGCTCTGCCCTGCGCGGGCCTTGCCATCGGTTCCAACACTGCGCCGGATCCCGCGGCTCCACAACTCATGCTTCGCCAGTCCGCCGGCTCTTCCCGGGTCGTCCCGGCCGCGGCCGCCGCCCCGCTACAGCCAAGTCGCGTCACGGATCCCACGTCTCCGCTGCGGATCTGCATCGCCGCTCGCCCTGAACCGCCAACTCGCAAGCGGTTCGCACCTCGCGCCAGCGTACCATCTGAGCCGCCGTAGATCTCACCCCGTTCGTTTCTGCCCAGCGGGATGGTTCCACCACCCCCTGCTGCCGCTGTCGCCAGCCTCGTGCTGCACCAGGTGGCCGCACCCACCTTGTTCCGAAGCTGGGTCCGTCCTCCGCTCCGAGGCTGACTTGGCCTCGAGTGCTTCACTCTCCGCTGCCTCCGCAGAGCCGCCTTGCCGGCTCGCCTCCACGGCGTCCGGAGCCGCGGCTGCACTGGCCGCTGTCGCGCCTTAATCCGCCATCACGCCTCGGGTCACCGCAATGCCGAACTCTGCCCCGCGCTGCTGTGCCTATGAGCCGTCCTGCTGCTCCTGTTAGTCCGGGAGAGATTTCGTTTGAGCCGGTAGATTCATCGGTCAAAGTGATGGACTCATGTCGGCATCGAAAGAAATTTTTTAGCAACAGTATGTTGAGATTAGGATTGAACAAAATTTTGGGCAACAGCGATTGCGACATACCCTGGTGTTCTCGATCCGATCTAGAGACAGATGCAAGTAAAAAAGAAGAGGATTTACGTGCTGGAGGAAACAGCAACCTACACATCCATCCATCTTCCACACACGATCCATCCATCAGCCAGCAACCCATGCATACATCAAGAAGAAGAAAGAAGGAACGGCTCGCCGTCACATCCATTGAGCCGCCCGGCTGCTCCGCCATCTCCACCCAGTCGCGACAGCGTCGCCTCATCTCCGTGCGCGGCTATGCCCAGCTTCGCTCGCTCCGCCCCGTCCGGCCGGCTCAGCCTCGAGCCGTCGTGTCCGCCTCCATGCTATCCTGCTCCGTCTTCCCTAGTATTGAGCACATGCTCGGGAGAATTACTACAGACATTTACCGCTGAGCCACTGCATCGGCCACGATGGGCACGAAGTCAAAGACGCGCTGCTCCGCTCCTCACTGGGCGCACCAATGCTACCCCGTATTCCACACGAGATTTCTACAAAGAAGACTCGGTCCCGATTAAAAACAGTAATAGTGGGGGCTCTCTGGTTTCCAACATGAGCAAGCAACGGATTAAGAAGATTTTGACAAGCGGCTGCTAAAAGTCCTCACCTCCGCGGTCAAGGAAAAATTTATCGTGCGTAATGATTTGGATCAGCTCCTTTTTGAGTTCGCCATTGCATGCCCGTACAGGACCAAAACTAGTGGGGAGGAAAATTCTACATGCTTTCACGGGATCTAAGTGGCACTTGATGCTACCCACACGGAGGCTATTCACATGATGGTCATGGTCCGGGAGACTATTACAAAAGTGGTCTTATGTCACTCGTTCGGAGCCCGGTCAACGTCAACAGCGCCGCAACGGTTTCGTGTATCCGCACGGGTTCATAACACAGCAGCCAACTCGCGTGTACAACGCTGTGATCGGCTCACATTTACACTGGTTTTTGATGCTACAATCAACACGGTCGAGTCTACATCATGACACTGGTGTTGGGCCTGCTTGATTCGAGCCGCCGTCCCACGGCCTGGTCTATGTCAAATATGACAGATATCTTTTTACGTTTATTCATGGAAAAAATACATCACGTGATATCCATTCTATATATTTTGTCAATTCATATTAATGTTCTTGAAAACAATTACTTCGATCTGTGATATTTTTTATGCAGGGCAATTACTCATTACTAAATCGACGTTATATTACGAGCACAAAGCTCATGTCAATCAATGCCACGGGCGACTCAATATTCGCGTCGGTCTGTAATGTCATGGACGACTCACCGTCTCCACCGATCTACAACGACGAGGGTGACTCATTATCCAAGGCGGCTTACAAAGATGCAGCCGAGTCTCACGTCTGCGCAACCAGGATGGTTTACAATGACAAGGCCAAATTTCGCGTCCGTGTAACCAAGGCGGTTTACAATGACACGGTTGATTCTCGAGTCCATGCCAAAATGCCAGACAACTCTCGCACTCAAGTCGCCACCCTCACGGCCCGGATTACATCAACTGGTCGGTGCAGTGCTCGCCTGTATGAGCCGCCAACAGAAGGACGCAAGTCGTCGTCCTCACGGCCCGGATTATATCAGCCCGCCGGTGCAGTGCTCGCATGTATGAGCCGCCCAACAGAAGGACGCAAGTCGCCGTCCTCACGGCCCGGATTATATCAACCCGCTGGTGCAGTGCTCGCTTATACGTGCCGCCCAACAAAGGATGCAAGACGCCACCCTCACGGCCCGAATTACATGAACCTGCCGGTGCAATGCTCGCATGTACGAGCCGCCTAACAGAAGGACGTAAGTCGTCACCCTCACAGTCCGGACAACATCAACTTGCCGGTGCAGTGGCTTTATATCTCGGAGATGGAGCGAGTACCAGTATCTTTTCTCTGTCGGTTTATGCCACAATCAAGTATGGAGACTCTCAAGCCGCCTCCTTGAGTCGACTTAAGACTCGGGGGCTACATGGACATGGCTCGGCAGGCTCAACTGGGATGAATAATTCAAGAACCCCGGGTCATTACAGAAAAATTAAGCCGGTCTAAATACTCGAGCTTTTGATACAAAAGTCTCCCTTGGGTGGCGCTTGAGCTTGTTTGACTCGCCCTATCCTGTCGCGACCTTATGAGCCAACGAAATTATTTATCTTGGGTGGCGCTTGAGTTTGTTTGACTCGCCCTATCCTGTCGCGACCTTATGAGCCGACGAAATTGCTATTTTGGGTGGCGCTTGAGTTTTTTTGACTCGCCCTATCCTGTCGCGACCTTATGAGTCGACGAAATTGCTATCTTGGGTGGCGCTTGAGCTTGTTTTGACTCGCCCTATCCTGTCGTGACCTTATGAGCCAACGAAATTGCTATTTTGGGTGGCGCTTGAGCTTTTTTGACTTGCCCTATCCTGTCGCGACCTTATGAGCCAACGAAATTGCTATTATGGGTGGCGCTTGAGCTTGTTTGACTCGCCCTATCCTGTCGCGGCCTTATGAGCCGACAAAATTATTTATCTTGGGTGGCGCTTGAGTTTGTTTGACTCGCTCTATCCTGTCGCGACCTTATGAGCCGACGAAATTGCTATTTTGGGTGGCGCTTGAGCTTGTTTTGACTCGCCCTATCCTGTCGCGACCTTATGAGCCGACGAAATTGCTATTTTGGGCGGCGCTTGAGCTTTTTTGACTCGCCCTATCCTATCGCGACCTTATGAGCCGACGAAATTGCTATTTTGGGTGGCGCTTGAGCTTGTTTGACTCGCCCTATCCCGTCGCGACCTTATGAGCCGACGAAATTATTTATCTTGGGTGGCGCTTGAGCTTGTTTGACTCGCCCTATCCTGTCGCGACCTTATGAGCCGACGAAATTACTATTTTGGGTGGCGCTTGAGCTTGTTTGACTCGCCCTATCCTGTCGCGACCTGATGAGCCGACGAAATTGCTATTTTTTACCTTCGTGGCACTTCCACAAGGTTTTTCAGGCTTTTTTCTCACTCGCCTCAAAATATCTTGGGCCGATTGCTATTTATTATCACCCATTACTCACTGAGGTGCTACCCACCGTGACTCACTGAGCCGGCTTATTTAAAATAGCTTGATGCCATACTTATCATATCATATACATGCATCATATTGCATTGCATCATACATCATACATACATATCATGCCGGTCTTCAAACCGGGTCAAAGCATAAATTCTTGCAGGTGCAAATAAATCTTTGAATAGCCAATTTGGCTGGATTTTTATCATGGTTTATCATAACCAGTGTTAAATGATTGGGGGTTTTTAAAGCCAGCTCGGAAGAATTGACTATTGTCAAAGAGCCGCCCTATCACATATAATGTCGAGTCATCTAATTGACCGACCCTTGGATTTCTTCAACTTGTGTTCTGTAGTAAACTACAACACTTATGGATTTCTCTGATATATGGATTTCTCAAGGATATATTTGTCGGGTTACATTGCAACCACGATCAAGGATTTCTTTTATCACAAAGGCATCATCAGCTCACAGAGTGGATATGATTTTATTCTACAATGGAAGGAATAGCCCCGAGTCACTGCAGGCACACAACCCGGCACTTGGGGGCTAAATTATTCAAATCAAGATTACATCAAAGTATGAAAGTCCCATGTCGCTGCAAGCATACACCATGACACTTGGGGGCTAATGCAATCCGCTTTTCAAATCATCACATCATCAACAGACCCGGCTACCTCAAGGAGATAAGCCGGCCTTGGAAGGCCACATGCCGCTCTTTATTCAAGAGAAGAACATGGAAGTCCCGAGTCGCCGCAAGCAATCGACCCGTCACTTGGGGGCTACACTATTCAGATCATAATTTCTAAAGTCCCAGGTTGCTGCAGGCAAGACAACCCGACCCTTGGGGGCTATATCACTAAGTTGTTTCATAGATCATGAGGTTCAAATTGAAGACCCGGCCCATCACACTCTGATAACCCGGCCCTTGGGGGCTACACGTAATATGGATATATCAAAAATTTGAAGAGCACATTTCATTCTGTCATGGAGGTGAAGTACTGGGAGACCGGTTCAACATATTTTTTATCTAGTTGAAGCATTGAAAGACCGGCTCAACATCACACGGATTTGTCAATTGGAGTTCAATTGTTTGACGAGGCACTACTAATAATCATGACATGCCATTAGCAATCATAACCCGCCATTGTCAATCATAACCCGCCGAAGCAAGAGAAGCTGGTTCAACATTGTGTGGATTTCTTATTTCCCAAGTTTTCATCAAGACAAAGCATTGGAGGCCGACTCAATGGCATATACATATATATATTATTGCAAAAGACACGTACCTACGAGATGATTGAAGGCGGCTCAAAGAAACCCGAATTTTTCAAGGAGCCACTTCAGTAAATAAAGCCGGTCAGAGGAGCAAGCCGGTCCCTTAACTTATTTATTATTCTTATTTCAGGAGCTTACCATGAATAAATTCAAGCTAACCTTGGGGGCTAATGTCGGGGATATACCCCGCAGTGTAACCCGGCTTGGAGTATAACCCGCCAAAGGACTTGGCGACTCACCGGCGACTCAGCAGTGACCTGGCGGGCAACTCATACTTGTCCCCACAGGCGACTTAGATAAATGACGAAGGCCCAAGGCCCAGCGTGCACCCTGGCATAAGGCGACTCATAGAGAGGCCAGGTGGGCTGGCTCACAAGAGAAGGCCCAAGAAGAGGAGAGACTCCCTCACAAAGGAAACAAGACCCGGATTAGGATTCAAGAGAGACTAGTCCTATTCCTACTGCTAGTAGGACTCTACATGTAAACCTACCCCTTCCACCTATATAAGGAGGGGTAAGGCGCCCCAAGAGGGGGGGGCAAGATTCACAACTTAGGTCTAGACAAGACAGATCATGAGATAGACAGATTAGACACGCATGAGATTAGAGGTGGCGAGTCTGCACCCTTGTAATTGAGATCATCATCTTCATCAATGAAGCACAAGCAGGACATAGGCTTTTACCTCAATCTGAGGGGCCGAACCTGGGTAAACCCGCGTCTCTCGGTTCCGACCAACCCCTTCAAGCCGCCACATGGTTGCGATGGCCTCACACCTAAGTTCTCTCATGAGAACATCTGCCGTGACAAAACCACGACATTAAGGGAGTGAGATATGCTTTGTGCACGTCACAGCCCTTGGTAAGATAAACATCCGATGTATGCCACTCAGAATCTACCACATGGGGTTATTCTATAACTGTGTGGCGTGTCATGCTCCACATGTCTTAATTCGCATAATAACCATGTTGGTGTCTAAATCCCTTAGATGTGCATGAGTATGACGTTCTACTACACCAATACTCATGGCTTAGTCGCTAGATCGTACTTAAAAGAAGGGCATAGTTGATGCATGCTTTTCGAATTATTTCTCTACACTATGATCTAACTAATTGGGATGTTAACGTACGACATCTAAACATTATGCTTATGGTTAAACTCCCATATCACACTCGTGTGAGTATAAAACGATCTTTGTGCTCGTTTGGCGTCTACCACCACTGATAATTCTAAATACCATTGTGTTCTCTCACACATGGTATCTCTGGCTTGGTAGTGTTTTTCATGGTCATTCTATTTCGGCTTTGCCTTCATTTGACCTACATAACTTGCCGAGAAATTCATGTGTCTCCCGGTAATCTCCCATGCATGTCTTTGAGTTTGTACTATTTATTTCATAATGTTGTGGGAGTTATAATCATATTACCTACACTTATACATCTGTTGGGATGAGACATGCATGTAAGGTTGTGCAAAATGCATACCTTACATGGTTTGATGCTTTGACCGGTTCATGTGTTGAACTTGGGGTGCTATCATATGTTGATTTGTCACCCTGATCCATTTTGGACGACATGAATGTTCTGTAATTGACAATTATGTGTTCATTTGTCCAAATTGTATATCCTTGGATTTTGATAGGCTTGTGTAGGCATATCTACTATGTGTAGATGCACATGTCGTGTCTATCGTATCTTTGATCCAATATATGTATATGGTAAATCAGACGTATCCATTAAAAGGTTAAGGTGTGCTTGAAAGTAAAACTTATATCTATATGCACATAATTGAGTGATATTACCCTATATATACTGTAGTTGGACTAACTACTTCGGACCCAATAAGTTTTGGGACCATATTGTGCTTAAATGGTGGTTTAGGTACTTTGGAGAAGCATTGCTATCTTGACTTATTCTCAGAAGAAGATGGTGTTGGTCACGAAGAAATTAGAGTCAATACAGGACTCGGCTACTTCTACGCCATACCAATGCTTTTCCGGTAACAAGTATTTACTTCATGCATCTATAACATTAGAGTCAACCATGTGTAGGTTGCATCATTGCATGAACATAATACTTTTTCCACTGTGTAATTTCCTGCATGTCCTTGTCAATCACACTGATGAAATGCTTAGTGTTGGTGTTCTCTTAGCACTTCATGGTCATATGAATGAGACAAATTTGTGCCATGGCGCTTGTGTCATGTGCCTTGCTCTTATAATAGGATAACTTGTGCATGATCCTATGCACTCATGCGTTTGACCATATTTTGGACCCACACTTATCATAGTAATCGAGTTAGAAGATTTACATCATACCATGTCCAAAATATGTTAGTTGAGAGGCCCTTGGTTGCTACACATGCGAGAATACTCCTTATCACCTCACCATCATGAGCAAGACAGAAAATGCTTAAGTGTCCCTGTCTCGAGGTAGCACTCGAACTTGGTGGTTAAACCCATCACACACTCCATTGTTCAAGCATTGGGAAGGTATAGTCACTATATGAAATAATGTTGGATGTTACCTCCGCTCGATTCACATGAACCATCTCACCATCATGTTCAGCCCTGTCTGCCTCCCTCTCGGACGTCCGGCACGGCTCGGTCGTCCGACGCCTGTTCCTGTCCGGACGTCCGACCATCCTCGGTCGTCCGATCGTTGACACCTTCCGGACATCCAACGCTTGTCGGTCGTCCGACCGCTGACGGCTTCCGGACGTCCGGCGCCCGTCGGTCGCCCGACACATCGGGGATCCTCTATAAATACAGGCTAGAGGGCGCGGGTCTGGGCTTTGCCCTAACCACCACACACCTCCTCCTCCCCTATTTCGCCCCAGCCGCCGCGGCACCGTCCCCTGGCCCTTCCTCGCCGCTGGTGGGCCGTTCTTCACTGGATTTGTCTCCCTTCGCTCACCACCCTGGCAGGATCCACCTCCGGACGCTCCTCGCAGCCAGGATCTTCCGCCATGCCTCGGATCAAGCACACAGCAAGCAAGCCCGCTGTCGGTTCATCCGCTCGTGCCACTCACGGTACGGGGTCAGATGACTCGGACGAATACCGCCGTCCCGTCAAACGGGTCGCCCAGCGTCCGGTTCGCTCGGTTCGCTCATCTCCCTCGGAAGGCTCAGACTTTGAGGACAAAATTGAAGTTCAAGAACGGGCGGAATTTGTAGCTGTGCGGAAGAATCTTCCGAAGACGGGCTCTCGCAAGCCATATTACATGCCCTCGCCTCCTCCCGAACAGCCCAAAGGTGATGCTCGTCGCATCTCCCTTGAACCTCCTCCTGCTTTAGGTCGGGAAGTCAAGGACTTCACCAAGGTTCCTAAGTCTTCCTACTTTACATTCCGCTGCGATGTTAACCAATTTTTTGTTGAACGTGACTCTATGGACTCACGTTTCCACACACACGTCCAAGCGGACATCTTTTCTACTGTCATCGTTCCTAAGGGTCTCTCAGTACATCATTATATTGATCTTGAGCATATTCGCACTCACCCAGCGAAATACCCGGGTGCCATTGAGCTCATTGAGTCATCGGGGCTCGCTGCCCCCTTTGCTTTTCGGTGCAATTTTAACAGTGCCGCTATTCATCAATTTTATGCCAGGTGTTTCTTTGGCTCAAACAACACTGTTAGCTGGATGACTTCTGATGTTGAGTTCACAACCTCTTATGCTGAGTTTGTTGCCGCACTCGGTTTCCCCGACTCCGGCACCAAAATCCATAAGAGTGATCCTAACCATGCACCTAAGCCCATTGAGGCGTGTGGCTTTCTCCCCAAACCACTTCGTGAACTTGATGCAGACGAACAGATGAAGGATCTTAACCAAGTATCCATCTGGCGCTCTCCCTTCTTTATCATATTTCAATGTCTTATCCGCACCATCTATCCCAAGATGGATGACAGGGGAACCTGCAGCGGCTATTGTATTGATATCATGTCACATTTACACGATTTCCCCAAGCGCAAGATTAATGTGCCTCACTTTCTCTGGCATGAGATTCGGCTCGCTAGTCTTCAATACAAGCAAGCCTTCCCTCATGCCCCCTTCATCCAGGCCTTTATTCACCATGTTGCTGAATTCACTGTTGCTCCCACTCACACGCATCACAAGTGGGCCATTCCCAATCACATGGCGGATGACTATGCTCCTAAGAAAACCTCATCCACCTCCACTCGCCGCACTGCTGCCCGATCAACAACCCCTTCATCTAGCTCAACTCCTCTCGGTCACTTTGCCAAATTCATTGGCAAGGCACATTCTGCCATGATGAAGGCTTTCTCTTTCCAGTGCGGTCAAACTCATGATGTGGTTTCTCACCTCGTCTCCTCCAAGAATGCCCTCAAGGCTCGTCTGAGAGACTCGGGCGCTCTTGATGTGAGTGACGATGAGGATCTTCCTGCTGCTCCTCCTTCTAACTTTGGCTTCCCATATGGCCCTGAGTGGGCTGACTTCCTTCACGAGGCTGGTGGCAGTGGCCTGCATGATGATAATGATGATGATGAGGGTGATATTTGAGTATGTGGTAGCATTGCCGGGTTCCTTCCTTTTTGGTCCTTGATGCCAAAGGGGGAGGACATTATCTTATCTTAGTTTCGATTTTTGTTTCTCTCATAATGTATGGTATGATGTAGTATGTCAAACTTAATGATGTGTCATCATGTAATGATACTTATGGATGATGTGCTATGCCATCACTTATGGATGATGTATTGTTAAACTATCATGTGGTGATGAGATATCATGATATTATCGTTGTGTCATATGATGATGAGTTTTATGCTATATTATTGATTCATATGATATGCTATGTATTGTTGAACTATTATGGTGTGATGTTATATCATGCTATTATCTTCAAAGCACGCATTAAGGGGGAGCTCCTGCACTTACCTATTTTACTAAGCATATAATCAGGGGGAGTTTCGACAAAACTCTCCCATTCATTCTTACCATGCATATAATCAGGGGGAGCTTCATAAGCATCGTAACAAATCTCTCCTAAGCCACACATGTTTATTACTATTTTTGAGAGCTGTATGTATGTTGTCATCAACTACCAAAAAGGGGGAGATTGAAAGTGCAATCATGCCCTTTATCATGTTTTGATGTTGCTGACAACACACATATAGACAAGTAATCACTAATCCCCTCTTAATCTATTGTTAATGATCATGTGTTGATAAGGACAAGCTCATGTGCTAACAAGGACAAGATCAAGATAAGCATTCCTGAGCACTACATGCTTGATTCTTGTGGATGTTCACATGGTGGACAAATGAAGATGAATACATAAGCTAGGCTTTCCACATTGTGTATGGGAGAGCTACTTGAAGACTTCATCATGTCTTTCTTTCAACTTGAGCCAAGAAGGAACAACAACATCAAGCTCAAGTGAAAGGGCTAACTCAAAGGTATCAGTTCCTTTGACGTTAGTGGTGCAGAGTGATGATCAGCGAATAAAAGTATACACTTAAGTATGGATCATCAGTACCCTTTTTATGATTCTTGAGTCTTTAGGGATCCCGCACTATTAAGAGGGGATCACGGGCCTTTTGATAAATTTGCTCAAAATTACATCTCCACTTCTCATTTGAGATCTTCCTAACAGAACCCAACAGTACCAAACTCTCGGACATCCGGCTCACTCTGGACTTCCGAGGGCCGGACGACCGACCCCTTCGGTATTCCGGAGCCTTGTAACAGAGTCAAAATCTCGGACATCCGGCTCCCTCTGGACGTCCGAGGGACGGACGTCTGACCTCCTTCGGATATCCGGAGCCTTTGATCAGACCCAAACTCTCGGACATCCGGAGACTTCCGGTCGTCCGGGCCCCTTCGGAGGATAGATTGTGTGCCAACACATTCGAACTGTCGGATATCCGAACACTTTCGGATGTCCGACCCCCTCTCGGACATCCGGCCCCTGTTCGTTTATACAGTGATTCCTGATATCTATACAGTGGTTCCTAATATATATACATCCCTCGGACGACCGACCCGTGTCGGACGTCCAACCCCTTGTGGGCGTCCGGACATCCGTGAACTGTCGGACGTCCGACCAATGTCAGACATAAGTGACCCCAACGGTCACTTTCCCCTCTCCACTATAAATACCCCCCTCCCACTTCGTGAGAGGGGGTCCAACACAGCCATATCTTCATAAGAACACATTTCTACCTCACACACATTTGCTCACACCAAATCTTAGATCCCAAGAGGATTTGTGAGCCCCTTTGAGAGTTCTTCCAATCAAAAGATAGATCGTCTCCCTCTCCTCCTCTCAACCCAAGCTATTTGAGATTTGAGCATGTTTTGAGCATTCCCTGTGATCTTGTTACTCTTGGAGATTGGAGACTCCTAGGCGGTAGGAGTTCTTCAGAGAGGAATCAATCCGTGTGATTACCCCCGGAAAATTTGTGAGGGTTTGGCAGCCACCTCAAAGGCTTACCACTAGTGGTTGAGAAACGCCATCGTGGTGTTATCTCAAAGGGAGAATAGGGTGAGCCTTCGTGGCATTGGTGTGCCTTCGTGGTAACATCCACCTCTCTAACGGTCACTAGCTTCCCTCTAAGGAAGTGAACATTGGGATACATCTTTGTCTCAGTGACCTTGGTTATCCCTAACCCTAACTCCTTACTTGTGGTTTACTTGTGTTACTTGAGCATAAATACATTGCATATTGTTTGTGCTCATTATATTGTGTTGGCTATTTCTTTTTACAAGATTAATCGTTCAAGCATACCATCTATATCCACACGTTTACACTTGCAGTTTTTGATATATCGTGTGCTATAGTGTGATCTAGTATCTTGTGTCGTTCACCTACTCGTTGTGTGATATAGCTCAATTAAGTTTTTGTAACTTACTTGTGCTTGTTAGTAACCGTGTTGTGTCCATCTTGGTAGATCGCGTTGTTGGTGCACGTTGCGGTGCATATTGCATTTAGGATTTGTGCTTGAAACGTATCCTCTTAGTTTATTTCCGCATTAGGTTTAAGCCAAATCCGAAGAAGTTTTTAAATATCCTATTCACCCCCCCCCCCATCTAGGCGTCATCGTGGACCTTTCATCATGTTCATCACCAGATTGTGTTTCAGCATCAGAAACAGAGGCATCATTTGGACTCTCAGGTGTAGCAGCAACAGGGTTGCTAGCGTGCAGGTTCCTATCATCTTTCTTCTTCTTTCTAGGATGACTAGGTGCATCAGTGCAAACTCCTTGAGAATCTTGTTCAACTCTCTTCGGATGACCCTCAGGATACATAGGTTCCTGGGTTATTCTACCGCCTCTAGTAACGATTCTAACGGAATTGTCATTCAACTCGTTGAGCAAGTCATTCCGAGATTTAAGTACTTGTTCTTCTTGAGTAGTAACCATAGAGGCATGCTTAGTCAAAAGCTTAAGATCATTGACGTTTCTGTCCACACAAGCACTTAAATGACTAAGCATACGAGCATTTTGTTCCAATTGTCTGCGAACATAATCATTGAAACTTTGTTGTTTGACAACAAAGTTATCAAATTCATCCATTCATAAGCTAGCAGGTTTATCAAAAGGAATATCACTCTCATCAAACCTACGCAGAGAATTTACTTCTACTACCTGTATCGGGTTATCGAGACCATGGATCTCTTTGATAGGTGGTAGATTTTTTACATCTTCAGATTTAATGCCTTTCTCTCGCATAGATTTCTTGGCTTCTTGCATATCTTCACGACTGAGGAATAGAATACCTCTTTTCTTCGGAGTTGGCTTAGGAGGTGGTTTGGGAATAGTCCAAGCATTCTCATTGCACAAGATGTTATTCAATAGAATCTCAGCTTGTTCTACGGTTCGTTCCCTAAAAACACTACCGGCACAACTATCTAGGTGGTCTTTGGAAGCATCGGTAAGTCCATTATAGAAGATATCAAGTATCTCATTCTTCTCAAGAGGGTGATCAGGCAAAGCATTTAGCAGCTGGATAAGCCTCCCCCAAGCTTGTGGGAGACTCCCTTTTTCAGCTTGAGCAAAGTTGTATATTTCCTGCAAGGCAGCTTGCTTCTTATGGGCAGGGAAATATTTTTCAGAGAAGTAGTAGACCATATCCTGGGGGCTACGCACACAACCAGGAGCAAGAGAAGTGAACCAGGTCTTAGCATCATCCTTTAGCGAGAAAGGAAACAGCTTGAGCATATAGTAGTGGCGGATCTTTTCCTCACTAGTGAATAGGGTGGCTATATCGTGCAGTTTGGTAAGATGGGCTACAACCGTTTCAGACTCATAACCGTGAAAAGGATCAGATTCGACCAGAGTAATTAACTCAGGGTCGACAGAGAATTCATAATCCTTATCGGTCACAAAGATAGGCGAAGTGGCAAACTTCGGGTCGTATTTCATCCTAGCGTTCAGAGATTTTTCTTTCCACTTGCGCAGAAGTTTCTGAACATCATAGCTATCCTTACACATAAGAAAATCCTCACCTATCTCTCACTCCATAACATAGCGCTTATCAGGCATAACAGGCTGTTCAAGCATAGTAGCAGGTTCTACTTCAATAGTATCAGCAGTCTCAGAAGCATCATCACATCTACTAGCAGCTCTAGCAAGTTGTGCATCAATGAATGCAGCTAATGGCAAAGCAGTATCAAGCATAGCATCATCAGGCATAGTATCAAGCATAGCATCATCAGGCATAGTATCAAGCATAGCATCATAAGCATCATGGACAGCAGAAGTAGCATCATCAAGCACAGGCGACATATCAAGATTTCTAGCAGGAGGCGATGCCGCAAACTTACTCCAAACTGAAGGTGAATCAAGTGCAGAGCTAGATGGCAGTTCCTTACCACTCCTCGTAGTGGAAGGCAGGATTTTAGTTCTTGGATCTTTCGGATTCCTCATAGTGATCAGCAGATGTCAATCCCAAGTGACTCAGAGAATATAGTTGTGCTTCCCCGGCAACGGCGCCAGAAAAAGCCTTGATGTCCCACAAGCGTATGGGATCGCAACAGTTTTCGAGGGTAGAGTATTCAACCCAAATTTATTGATTCTCTCACAAGGGGAAGCTAAAGAATATTCTAAAGTATTAGCAGCTGAGTTGTCAATTCAACCACACCTGAAAGATTAGTGTCTGCAAGCAAAGTATCAGTAGCAGGGTAGTACGATAGCAACGGTGCCAGAAAAAGCTTTGACAATCCCCGGCAACGGTGCCAGAAAAAGCCTTGTTGACGGGATGTCAGTGCCAACAAAGTCTTGCAACGAGTAATAGCGGAGTAGTAAGGAACAATAGTAGCAGCAGCAGTAAAGTAACAAGTAACAGCAGTAGTGACAGCAGCAGCAAAGTGGCGGCAATAGAAATAGTAGCAGCAAAGTGGCCCAATCCCTCTTGTAGCAAGGGACAAGCCTAGGCAAAGTAACATAGCGAGGACCAGTAGTAAAAGACTCGTAGGCACTGGATCGGTGATGGATGAGTGTGACGGATGTGCTTCATCATGTAACAGCTATAACACGGAGAGATATGTGACTAGCTCCCATTCATCAATCTAATGTAGGCATGTATTCCGTATGTAGTCATACGTGCTTAGGGAAAAGAACTTGCATGACATCTATTGTCCATCCCTCCCGTGGCAGCGGGGGCCTAATGGAAACTACGGGATATTAAGGTTCTCCTTTTAATAAAGAACCGGACCAACGCATTAACACGTGGTGAATACATGAACTCCTCATACTATGGTCATCTCCGGGAGTGGTTCCGGCTATTGTCACTCCGGGGTTGCCGGGTCATAACACATAGTAGGTGACTACAACTTGCAAGATAGGATTGAAAACACACATATATTGGCGACAACATAATAGGTTCAGATCTCAAATCATGGCACTCGGGCCCTAGTGACAAGCATTAAGCATAGCCAAGTAGTAGCAACATCAATCTAGAACATAGTGGATACTAGGGATCAATCCCCGTCAAGAACTAACCCGATTACATGATAGATCTCATCCAACTCATAACCGTCTAGCAAGCCTACGATGAGATTACTCACGAACGATGAAGAGCATCATGGAGTTGTCGATGGATAAAGGTTGATGATGACGATGGCGACAATTTCCCCTCTCCGGAGCCCGAAACGGACTCCGGATCTGCCCTCCAGATGAAGAACAGGATGTGGCGGCGCCTCCGCATCGCAAAACGTGATGAAACCTTCTCTCTGATTTTTTTTTTCCAGGCGAAACGGAAGATATAGAGCTGAGATTGGGGGTGGTGGTGCCACGTGGGCCCCACAAGCCTGCACGGCGCGACCTAGGGGGGTGATCGCGGCCTGTGGGCTTGTGGCCCACTAGCACGCCCCCTCCGGTGGATCTTTGCGCAGGTATTTTTCTTTTATTCCAGAAAAAATCTCCGTAAATTTTCAGGATGCTCCGAGAACTTTCATTTCTGCACAAAAACAACACCATGGCAATTCTGCTGAAAATAGCGTCAGTCCGGGTTAGTTCCATTCAAATCATGCAAGTTAGAGTCCAAAACAAGGGCAAAAGAGTTCGAAAAATTAGATACGACGGAGACATATGAGTTGCCGCCTCCAAGGGCACCACTAGTGGAATCACGACATCTCACGTTGTGTTAGGGTTGCGAGGAGAATATGGTGGCCTTAGTGGCATCTTGGGGAGTATTGTGCCTCCACACCACTCCATCGGAGACGTACTTCCCCTGAGAGGAAAGGAGCTTCGGTAACACATTTTCGTCTTCATCGGTTCCACTTGTGGTTACTTCTTACCTTTACTTTGTGTTTGTTACTTTCTTGTTGTTATTGTTGTTAGCATCATATAGGTCAGTCACCTAGTTGCATATCTAGTCAACCTAATTGTTGCTAAGCTTAATTTGTTAAAGAAAAGCTAAAAATTGGTAGTTGCCTATTCACCCCCCTCTAGTCAATCATATCGATCCTTTCAATCACGAAATGAATTACATAATCTTTTTGTTTAATATTTTGGATGTCAATATATTTTTCTTTTAATTTTGCCAAAGTTATAGAAATTTGAATTTCCAAAAAATGAATACCCCTTATATATTGGAACTAATGGAGTATTTTGTTTGGCGGATGGGGGAGATGATGGAGTGTGTTCTATTTTGATTTATAATGGTGTTGATTTGGTGGACCTTTCGTGGTGTGATTATGTGTTATGGAAATAATTTGCTACCCATGGTGGTAGCTACGCACTCCCCCAATTTTGATCTCTAATTTATTTGGACTATGGAAAGTAACTTTATAAGGAAAATGTCATGACTTTGGACCGGTCAGACAAGCAAACATGCAATTATGCAAAAAAGTCAAGCAAATGGATAGAAAGAAGTGAGAAAATGCCATTTCTACACAATGAAAATACAATTTTATCAAAAAGGTAATAAAAAGACAAAGAGAAGTGAAATAAGTCATTTATAAAAACCGACACCTCATATATCAAAGGGTTTTTATCACTTTTGCCATCGGGTGTATAACACTAATCAGTTTTGTCACTAACTTTTTTCACTAATAAAAAACGCCACTGCTCCGTTAGTCACAAGCTCAAAAACACCATTTTCACCATTACCGACTAGTCAATACACGTTGATTACTCGTAGATGACGGAAATACCCCTATCTCGTTTTTCAACTCCCCTCTCTGTGTGTTGATGGTGGGTCCATATGTAAGGGATGAAAAGAGAATAAAAATTGATGATGTGAGGTTTCGAACTCAAGACCAAGTCAACACAAGTCAATTTTTATTCTCTTTTTATCCCTTACAATGGACCCACCACAAGTCAACACATAGAGAGGGGAGTTGAGAAACGAGATAGGGGTATTTTTGTCATCTACCAGCAGTCAACGTGTATTGACTAAACGATAATGGTGAAAAATGGTGTTTTTGAGCTTGTGACTAACGGGACAATGGCATTTTTGATTAGTGAAAAAACTAGTGGCAAAACTGATTAGTTTTATACAACCCATGGCAGAAGTGATAAAAACCCTATATCAAAAAGAGGCACTTATTCTAAAGGGTGTGTAGCTACCACCATGCATAGTAAATTGCCTCTCATATGTTATGGAAATTATTTTCTGCCCAAGGTGGTAGCTACACACTTCCCAATTTTGATCTCTAATTATATTGGTTATCTCATACCAATCTATATTTATGTCGAGAATTTTCTACATTGGTGGCTGCATGTATATTGGTGCTACAATATCACATGTCGACACTTCCTTCTTCAAGGTAATGGAAGGGTGTGCATGATTGTTATGTTTTTATAGATCGTTTGCTACTCATTGAATTGGAAAAGTCATTGGTCTAATCAAAATCATAAACCAAATCCAATATTGAATACCACAATCGAATGAAAGAGCTCGAAATTAGGGAACATAGTGAATTAATATAATTAAATGTGAGTCTCAAAATCGAGTGACCCAATTTTAAACTGAAGACCTCAATTAACCGCGAGGCCTTAAAAATTAGGAAGCATAGTGTATAGTATAAAAAAATTGAATGTGAGAGCTTTTATAAATTATTAACCCGGCCAAAATCGGGTGACCCAATTCCAATTGAAGACCTTAGTTGAATGTGGAGTTTTTAAAGCTAGAAAGCATAGTGATATAGAGGATTCCACTATAACTCATAAGGTCCTTGCATTAAAGGGATGCAATTGAACTGGTCCAACAAAGTGTTCTATCCTACTAGTCCAACCTCCATTAAATCACCTTTGAAAGTCATATTTTGGCATTAAGGCGCCTATTTTGTGTGTGCAAATTTGACATGCTTGTGACTCAGTATATAAAAAGCCTCGAGTGTTGCTCCATATTGAAGTGTTTCCCAAGCAAGCAACTATTTATAATCTTATTTGAGAACAGTTTTGACGATGAAAGTTCCAAAAGAGAAGTAGAAATGTTTCACCTTGATTAGGTCTCCCAGAATTATGAGTCCCCAGGTTTGGGTTGAGCCTGTAAGCATACCTACTACATTGTGAAACATACACATTCCATCCAAATGAAAAATTTGAACATTCATTTACTAAGTAGCATGTTTTTCTATCATCTAGATCTTAAATTCGTAATTCTCTTCGAGCTCTCGACGGCATATAACACTCCGCTTGGCGCCTTGGCCAGACGACAATTTCTTTGTTCGCTACTTGTAAATCCACTTAACATTGTGGAAGATAGTGATGTTGCTATGCAACACTTGTATGTTTCTTTTATCGAAGTGTGTTTGATTACACCAAAGGATAGACAAAGAGTTTTTTGCATGAAGTTTGAGAATTTTCCTACTAATTGTATTGCAATAGATTTCCTATATGATTTAATCCTACAAACCAAACCTCTAACAAAGATTTTTCTCATAAGAATTATAAGCCTTAAGAATGCATATGAAAACCCTTTGAATCACAGAAGTCCTAAAAGATTCTTCAAATTTAACTAAACTTGGGCATGGTCAGCCCGTCCCGACAACCTTGCCCAAACCCCGCCAGAAAAACTCGTGCCGGACCGGGTTGGCCTTTATGTTCGGGCCTGACTTGGGCTCATTTTTCCGGGTCGACGTGTACTTCAGGCCGGGCTCGGGCCTCGGAAATTAGGTAGTTTACACGGAGGTCCGACCCGGCCCGGACCGAAGCTGCTCCTTTTGGTCCCTTCGGGCTGGGCTCAGGCCTAACTTTTTGTTTTTTCGCTCGGGCTTGGTCGGGCTCGGACATAGACTTTGCCCGTCGGGCTTTTACAAGCCCAGCCTGAAACCGGGCCCGGACCGAGGAATGCCCCAGATTTAGTTTCTAACATTTTAACTATGAGTACATAAAAGAGGTGCTTTAAATTCAAGTGCTTAGTTTGGAGGCTGCTGGAGCACCCGTTCATTCTATTGGATGGAGGACGCCTTTTTCGTTTCTTTTTTTCTTTTGCGAATCTTAGATGGAGCAGGCTTGTGTCCATGCCTGTCAGGACCTGAACCAAGGACGTACTGAAGCAACGGCCTAGATCAGAGGATACCTATTCACAGATGATCAATGACCCAAATTCATTCATCCTTGTCTAACCGTTATTTACTGTTACAACAACCATTTAAAGTTACTATTGCAGGGTTTTACCATACTTTAGCAGGACAACTATAAAGAAACACCAAAGGCATCGCGGAGGCTATCTACGAGTTCATTCTTATCTTTAGCAACTAGTTAGAACCCTAGCTTCCTCTCTAATACGGGGCCTCTGGCTCCAGAACTATTTACTGTATCCAAACTATCTACGAATTGTCATGATTTTCCGCAATATTATTGATAGATCGGTGAGCTCCATCTTTCTGAGTCTCACAAAGGTATCCATAGCAAGGTGATTTCTCAGCAATGGCGGCGAATCAAGTAGAGGAGAGCAGGAGGTTGGGACCTCTCATAAAATCCCTCCTGTCCCTCCCTGTTCGTGGCAGCAGTGTGTCTCATGGAGGCGCTAAGGTGGCGGTGAAATTCGGGTGCATATTTCCGAGTTTGATCTGGTTGCTAGGAGCAAATCTCCTAGTGGTAAAATTTGGGATCTAATGGGATTTGTGCGCCAGGAAGTTGGACTCGTTAGTTGGTACTGACGAGCCCAACCCGACGGTGACAAGATGGCAGTAGACATGAGAGCTAAGGTGTAGATCACAGTTGATCGAGTGGATAAAGAGGTGGCCAATCTGCGAGCAGAATTGGTTGATCTCAAAGAATTAAAAGAGAAAGTCAATCAGATGCGAGCTGAGATGGTAACCATGCCAAGGGTGGAGAACAAGTTGGTAGAAATGAATACAAAAATTCATCAAACACCGAAGCTCATTTTTCAGAACATGACAATCAATCAGAAATCAGAAGTGGTGACTCCCATCCCTCTACCTACCAATTCAGTGAATCCACCGGGGGTGAAATTTATTCAGATGACAATTCCTACAATTACAATCACTAACAAAACAACAACATGTCTACCTCAAATCAATAGGAACATGGAGCATGAGTTTGTTCGAACACAAGCCATGCCACTGCATACTAACCAGGACTGACAATAGAGATGCCTTCTAGTTGTCTTTTTTTACATCAAGCACAAGAATCAATGGGGAGAAATGACAATAAGCACACGAAAAACAACAGTTCAGAATGACTGCTAGCAATACAGTTGTAGCTGTACAGGCTCATACCTTGTGGTTTTCAGGGAACAATGGGTATTTTGCCCCCGTTACTGCTCCTCTGTATACTCCTCCATCCACTTATAATCCCATTACATGATAGTATATCAGCATGACAACTCATGGTCCTCCTCAACCACCTGTATACCAAGCAGCAGGAAATTTGTATGAGGCCCACAGAAATCAATTGGCAACACAAGTGAGGGGTCCGTCATATTTTTCTGAAGTAGTACTCAAGGGTCCAGGATTGGAAATACGTTTGTTCAGTGGAGAAGATCCTATTGGATAGCTAATTGCTTGTGAGAAGTTCCTTGACATGTCTGGCACTCCATATGATCAATGGGCCAACCTAGCAATAGGACACTCACAAGGCAGAGCTTCTAATTGGCTGAAAAACATTTGTGTTCCTTGGCAAATGACAACTTGGCAACAATTATGCCAAATGATAGCTGACATATTTTCTGAAGCAAGTGTTCGTGAAGCTGTGGAGTTACTGAAAAACATACATCAGCAAACTACAACCTCTCAGTACATTGACAGCTTTGAACACTGTGTGGCACTAGTCAAAAGGGACCATCCTTGTCTTCAAGAAAATTTGTTGCTTAGCTATTTCATTGGAGGTTTGAGATCTGATATTAAACATGAGGTTTGTGATAAAAAACCAACAGGAATTATAGACGCATATTGGTATACCAAAGTGTATGAAAAAGCTGCTACAGCAAGAAAAACTACTTACCAATCAGGGTATAAACCCACACAATTTACATGGCAGTACAAAAACAACAACAACCCCTTACAAGTACAAATTCCTGTCCAAGACAAAAATGCCACACCATTTCCTAAAGAAGCAAGAGCTTGTTGATACTTTAGAGAACCATGGACAAGACAACACAAATGCAAAATTGGTAGGACATAACACATTTTGCAAGAAGTAGATGAAGAGGATGATACTGCCAGTTTGGAAGAGAACAATGTTCCAGATCAATTATATCATACAACTCCAAACACCCCTGACAAGGAAAAGAATATGGAAAGCACTGGAGCAAAACCTGCACAAGTCATGCATATTTCAGCATATGCTACAAAAGGTACACCGGGACCAAACACTTTTTCCCTGATAGTTGAAATAGGAGGGAAGAGAGCAACTCCTCTATTTGACAGTGGGTCTTCACACACATTCATGAGGACAAAATTGGCACTAGCAAGCAATTGTTACCAACAACCTAGTCAACACAGAAAAGCGACTGTTGCAGGGGGAGGACAGCTAATATTAGTGACAAAAGTCCTTGAGATAAACTTCAAGATTCAAGACCACACTTTTTCTAGCAGTTTCAAAGTTCTAGACCTAGCCTCTTATGACATCATACTGGGTGCTGATTGGATATACAAACATAGTCCAATATGTCTAGACTTAGTGGAAAGACCACTAGTTCTTACAAAACAAGGACAACCTGTCACCCCGTTTGACCACACCATTCCAAATAATAAATGTATCATTTCATCTGCAAGAACGGAGAAACTCTTGCAAAAAGGAGTCATGGGATATATCCTGCAAGTGCATGAAGTGGAAACAGAAAATAGCAAAGCTATTACTCCACCAGCTGCACTACACCTCTAATACAGAAATATGTTGATGTCTTTGAAGAATCTCAGAAACTTCCTCCCAAAAGGGATTGTGATCACAAGATAATTTTGCAAGGAGGTGCTAAACCCCCAAATTCGAGGCCATATAGAGTACCACATTATCAGAACACAACTATAGAAGACATCATTACACAACTGATTAAAAAATGGGAAATCTAGGAGATTTTCAGTCCCTTCTCTTCTCCAACTATTATGGTGAGGAAAAAAGATGGAGGTTGGAGACTCTGTGTGGACTACAGAGAACTCAATGTTGTTACTGTGAAAAACAAGTTCGCTATGCCCATTATAGAAGATTTTTTAGATGAATTACATGGATCTAAAGTCTTCTCCAAGTTGGATTTGAGGTCAGGATATCACCAAATCAGAATGGCACCTGAAGATATCCCAGAAACAGCATTCAAAACACACATGGGCCACTATGAATACACAGTTGTTCCATTTGGATTAGCTTGTGGACCAGGAACATTTCAGAGTTTGATGAACAAGGTGGCTGCAGAAATCAATGAACCAGACAAGGAAAAGTTTATGTTAGTTTTATTAGATGATATCTTGGTTTTTAGCAAGTCCATGGAAGATGGAAGATCATATACATCACATGGAGAGAACACTAACAGCTCTGAGAGACAATGAACTATATGTTAAGATGTCCAAATGCACTTTTTGCAACAAATAAAGTTGCTTACTTAGGTCACACCATTTCTTCAGAAGGAGTATCAATTGACCCTAGCAAGATAGAGGCAGTCATCAACTGGCCTGAACCTGATAATGTGACCAAACTAAGAGGAATCTTGGGCTTAACTGGCTATTACACAAGGTTTGTGAAAGATTATGGGAAGATATGCACACCATTGCATGATATATTGAAAAAGATGCATTCCAATGGGATACTCCACAAACTCAAGCTTTTGATCTGTTAAAAAAGGCCATGACCACTTGTCCTGTGCTAGCATTACCAAAAATTTCCCTTCCATTCACAATTGAATCCGATGCATGTGCCAAGGGAATTGGAGTAGTTCTCATGCAATAAGACAGACCTATTGCTTTTCAAAAGCTTAGGACCATAATCTGTTGCCCAGTCAATTTATGAACAAAGAAGCAATGGCAATATTAGAGGCACTCAAAAAGTGGAGACACTACTTATGGGGAAACTTCTTGATCATTAAAACAAATCAAAAATCCTGAAAATATATGGCAACTCAGAGACTGACAGAAGAGTTCAGCATAAACTATTGTTGAAGCTGTTGGAATATGACTACACCATTGAGTATAAAAAGGGGAAGGAGAATGTTGTAGCAGATGCACTGTCCAAGAAGGAAATTCCACTAACCATGTATTGCCACTTAGTCACTGCAGTTATTGTTGGAAATATGCCCTAGATGCAATAATAAATTAGTTATTATTATATTTCTTAGTTCATGATAATCGTTTATTATCCATGCTAAAATTGTATTGATTGGAAACACAGTGCATGTGTGGATACATAGACAAAACACTGTCCCTAGTAAGCCTCTAGTTGACTAGCTCGTTGATCAAAGATGGTCAAGGTTTCCTGACCATAGGCAAGTGTTGTCACTTGATAACGGGATCACATCATTAGGAGAATCCTGTGATGGACTAGACCCAAACTAATAGAAGTAGCATGTTGATCGTGTCATTTTGTTGCTACTGTTTTTTGCGTGTCAAGTATTTGTTCCTATGACCATGAGATCGTATAACTCACTGACACCGGAGGAATGCTTTGTGTGTATCAAACATCGCAACGTAACTGGGTGACTATAAAGATGCTCTACAGGTATCTCCGAAGGTGTTCGTTGAGTTAGTATGGATCGAGACTGGGATTTGTCACTCCGTGTGACGGAGAGGTATCTTGGGGCCCACTCGGTAATACAACATCACACACAAGCCTTGCAAGCAGTGTGACTTAGTGTAAGTTGCGGGATCTTGTATTATGGAATGAGTAAAGAGACTTGCCGGTAAACGAGATTGAAATAAGTATGCGGATACTGACGATCGAATCTCGGGCAAGTAACATACCGAAGGACAAAGGGAATGACATACGGGATTATATGAATCCTTGGCACTGAGGTTCAAACGATAAGATCTTCGTAGAATATGTAGGATCCAATATGGGCATCCAGGTCCCGCTATTGGATATTGACCGAGGAGTCACTCGGGTCATGTCTACATAGTTCTCGAACCCGCAGGGTCAGCACACTTAAGGTTCGACGTTGTTTTATGCGTATTTGAGTTATATGGTTGGTTACCGAATGTTGTTCGGAGTCCCGGATGAGATCACGGACATCACGAGGGTTTCCGGAATGGTCCGGAAACGAAGATTGATATATAGGATGACTTCATTTGGTTACCGGAAGGTTTTCGGGCATTACCGGTAATGTACCGGGAATGACGAATGGGTTCCGGATCTTTACCGGGAGGGGGGACCACCCGCCCGGGAGGGTCCAAGGACCTTGGGGGTGGCGCACCAAGTAGGTGGGGTCAGCCCAAGGCTGTCTTGCGCAAGAGAAAGAAAAACCAAAAGAAGAGAAAGAAAAAAAAAGGAAAGGTGGGAAAAGAGAGAAGGACTCCACCTTCCAATCCTAGCTGGACTAGGATTGGAGGAGGACTCCTCCTCCCTTGGTGGCGCAGCCCTTGGGGCTCCTTGAGCCTCAAGGCAAGCCTCCCCTCCTCTCCTCCTATATATATGGAGCAATTAGGGCTGATTTGAGACAACTTTTCAAGGCAGCCCGACTACATACCTCCACGGTTTTACCTCTAGATCGCGTTTCTGCAGAGCTCGGGCGGAGCCCCGCTGAGATTAGATCACCACCAACCTCCGGAGCGCCGTCACGCTGCCGGAGAACTCATCTACCTCTCCGTCTCTCTTGCTGGATCAAGAAGGCCAAGATCATCGTCGAGCTGTATGTGTGCTGAACGCGGAGGTGCCGTCCGTTCGGCACTGGATCGGAGCGGATCGTGGGACGAATCGCGGGACGGTTCGCGGGGCGGATCGAGGGACGTGAGGACGTTCCACTACATCAACCGCGTTTCTTAACACTTCTGTTGTGCGATCTACAAGGGTACGTAGATCGGAAATCCCCTCTCGTAGATGGACATCACCATGATAGGTCTTCGTGCGCGTAGGAATTTTTTTGTTTCCCATGCGACGTTCCCCAACAGTGGCATCATGAGCTAGGTTCATGCGTAGATGTAATCTCTAGTAGAACAAAAAAGTTTTTGTGGGCGGTGATGTGCGTTTTGCTGCCCTCCTTAGTCTTTTCTTGATTCCGCGGTATTGTTGGATCGAAGCGGCTCGGACCGACATTACTCGTACACTTACGAGAGACTGGTTTCATCGCTACGAGTAACTCCGTTGCTCAAAGATGACCGGCCAGTGTCGGTTTCTCCAACTTTAGTTGAATCGGATTTGACCGAGGAGGTCCTTGGATGAGGTTAAATAGCAATTCATATATCTCCGTTGTGGTGTTTGCGTAAGTAAGATGCGATCCTACTAGATACCCATGGTCACCACGTAAAACATGCAACAACAATTAGAGGACGTCTAAGTTGTTTTTGCAGGGTAAGCTTGTGATGTGATATGGCCAATGATGTGATGTGATATATTGGATGTATGAGATGATCATGTTGTAATAGTTAAATTCGACTTGCACATCGATGGTACGGCAACCGGCAGGAGCCATAGGGTTGTCTTTAAACTAACGTTTGTGCTTGCAGATGCGTTTACTATATTGCTAGGATGTAGCTTTAGTAGTAATAGCATGAGTAGCACGACAACCTCGATGGCGACACGTTGATGGAGATCATGGTGTGACGTCGGTGACAAGAAGATCGTGCCGGTGCTTTGGTGATGGAGATCAAGAAGCACGTGATGATGGCCATATCATGTCACTTATGAATTGCATGTGATGTTAATCCTTTTTGCACCTTATCTTGCTTAGAACGACGGTAACATTATGAGGTGATCTCTCACTAAAAATTCAAGACGAAATTGTGTTCTCCCCGACTGTGCACCGTTGCGACAGTTCTTCGTTTCGAGACACCACGTGATGATCGGGTGTGATAGACTCAACGTTCACATACAACGGGTGCAAAACAGTTGCACACGCGGAACACTCGGGTTAAGCTTGACGAGCCTAGCATGTGCATACATGGCCTCGGAACACATGAGACCGAAAGGTCGAGCATGAATCGTGTAGTTGATATGATTAGCATAGAGATGCTTACCACTGAAACTATTCTCGACTCACGTGATGATCGGACTTGAGATAGTGGATTTGGATCATGTACCACTCAAATGACTAGAGAGATGTACTTTTTGAGTGAGAGTTCTTAAGTAATATGATTAATTGAACTAATTGTCATGAACATAGTCTAATGGTCTTTGCGAATTACGATGTAGCTTGTGCTATAGCTCTACTGTTTTTATATGTTCCTAGAGAAAATTTAGTTGAAAGTTGATAGTAGCAAACTTTGCAGAGGATTGTCCTCGTTGCTGCGCAGAAGGCTTATGTCCTTAATGCACCACTCGGTGTGCTGCACCTCGAGCGTCGTCTGTGGATGCTGTGAACATCCGACATACACGTTTCTGATGACTACACGATAGTTCAGTGCAAAATACTTAATGGCTTAGAAGCAAGGCGCCGAAGACGTTTCAAAAGAGATGTTCTAAAGAAATGAAGTTGTGATTTCATGCTTGTGCCCTTGTTAAGAGGTACGAGACCTCCAACAAGATTCTTTGTCCACAAAGTAAAGGAGAAAAGCTCAATCGTTGAGCGTGTGCTCAGATTGTCTGAGTACGACAATCGCTTGAATCAAGTGGGAGTTAATCTTCCAGATGAGATAGTGATGGTTCTCCAAAGTCACTGCCACCAAGCTGTGAGAGCTTCTTGATGAACTATAACATATCAAGGATAGATACAATGACCCTTGAGCGATTCGTGATGTTTGACACTGCAAAAGTAGAAATCAAGAAGGAGCATCAATAGTTGATGGTTTGTAAAACCACTAATTTCAAGAAAGGCAAGGGCTAGAAGGGATACTTCGTGAAACGGCAAAATAGTTGCTGCACTAATGAAGAGACCCAAGATTAAACCCAAACCCGAGACTAAGTGCTTCTGTAATGAGGGGAACAGTCACTGAGGCGGAGCAACTCTAGATACTTGGTAGATAAGAAGGCTGGCAAAAGTCGAAAGAAGTATATTTGATATACATGATGTGTACTTTACTAGTACTCCTAGTAGCATGAGGGTATTGGATACCGGTTCGGTTGCTAAGTGATTAGTAACACGAAATGATAGCTACGACATAAACGGAGACTAGCTAAAGGCGAGGTGACGATACGTGTTGGAAGTGTTTCCAAGATTGATATGATCAAAACGTCGCACGCTCCCTCTACCATCGGGATTGGTGTTAAACCTAAATAATTGTTATTTGGTGCTTGCGTTAAGCATGAACATGATTGGATCGTGTTTATTGCAATACGATTATTCATTTAAAGAGAATAATGGTTACTCTATTTGCTTGAATAATCACCTTCAATGGTTTATTGAATCTCGATCGTAGTGTTACACATGTTCATGATATTGGTGCCAAAAGATACGAGGTAATGATGATAGTACCACTTACTTGTGGCACTGCTGCTTGAGTCATGTTGGTATAAATTGCATGAAGAGGCTCCATGCTGATGGATCTTTATACTCACTTGATTTTGAATCACTAGTGACATGCAAATCATACCACATGAGCAAGGCCTTGTTTTCATTGAGATGAAACAAGATAGTAACTTGTTGGAAGTGATACATTTTGACGTATGCAGTCCAATGGGTGCGGAGGCACGCAGTGGATATCATTATGTTCTTACTTCAATGATGATTTGAGCAGATACAAGAGTATTTACTTAATGAATCACAAAGTCTGAAATATTGAAAAGTTCAATTCTGTTTCGGAGTGAAGTTCGTCGTAACAAGAGGATAAACTGTCTATGATATGATCATAGAAATGAATATCTGAGTTACGAGTTTTGGTACGTAGTTAAGACAATGTGGAAATTGTTTCGCAGTTCATGCCACCTGCAACATCATAGTGTGATGATGTGTCTGAACGTCATAGCCACGCACTATTTGGTATGGTGCATGCTATGATGTCTCTTATCGAATTACCACTATCGTTTATGGGTTATGCATTAGAGACAACCGCATTCACTTTAAATAGGGCACCGCGTAATTTCTTTGAGATGACACAATATAGACTGAGGTTTAGAGAAATCTAAACTGTCGTTTCTTGAAAGTTTGGGGCTTCGACACTTATGTGAAAAAGTTTCAGTCTGATAAGCTTGAACCCAAAGCGGATAAATGCATCTTCATAGGATATCCAAAACAGTTGGGTACATCTCCTATCTCAGATCCGAAAGCAAAGTATTTGTTTCTAGAAACGGATCCTTTCTCGAGGAAAGGTTTCTCTCGAAAGAATTGAGTGGGAGGGTGGTAGAACTTGATGAGGTTATTGAACCATCACTTCGACCAGTGTGTAGCAGGGCGCAGGAAGTTGTTCCTGTGGCGCCTACACCAATTGAAGTGAAAGCTGATGATGGTGATCATCGAGCATCGGATCAAGTTACTACAAGCCTCGTAGGTTGACAAGGTCGTGTACTACTGCAGAGTGGTACGGTAACCCTGTCTTGGAGGTCATGTTGTTGAGCAACAGTGAACCTACGAGTTATGGAGAAAGCAATGGTGGGCCCGGATTCCGACAAATGGCTGGAAGCCATGAAATCCGAGAGAGGATCCATGTATGAAAACAAAGTGTAGACTTTGGAAGAACTACTTGATGGTCATAGGACTACTGAGTAAAGATGGATCTTTAAAAGGAAGACAAACGATGATGGTGATAAGTCACTATTAAGAAAAGCTCGACTTGACACAAAGATGTTTCCGACAAGATCAAACAGTTGACTATGATGAGACTTTCTCACTCGTAGCGATGCTAAAAGTCTGTTAGAATTATGTTAGTAGTTGCTGCATTATTTATGAAATATTGCACGTAGGATGTCAAAAGATTGTTTCCTCGACGGTTTCCTTGAGCAAACATTGTATGTGATACAACCAGGAGGTTTTGTCGATCCTAAAGATACTAGCAAGTATGCAAGCTCCAGTGATCCTTTAATGGACTGGTGCAAGCATCTCGGAGTTGGAATATACACTTTGATGAGATGATCAAAGATTTTGGGTTTGTACAAGCTTTATGAGAAACTTGTATTTCCAAAGAAGTGAGTGGGGGCACTATAGAATTTCTGATAAGTATATGTGGTTGACATATTGTGGATCAGAAGTAATGTAGAATTTCTGTAAAGCATACAAGGTTGTTTGAGAGGAGTTTTCAAAGGCATACCTGGATTGCGCTACTTGAACGTTGAGCATCAAAGATCTATGGAGATAGATCAAAAGCGCTTAATGGAAGTTTCAACAAGATGCATGCCTTGACAAGTTTTTGAAGGAGTTCAAAATAGATCAGCAAAGAAGGAGTTCTTGGTTGCGTTGTAAGGTGTGAATTTGAGTAAGACTCAAAACCCGACGACGGCAGAATAAAGAGGATAGACAAAGGTCGTCTTCTATGCCTTAGCCATAGACTCTAAAGTATGCCATGCTGAGTACCGCACCTGATGTGTGCCTTGCAGCAAGTCTGTTAAGAGGTACACAGAGTGATCCAGGATTGAATCACTGATCAGCGGTCAAAGTTATCCTTAGTAACTAAATAGACTAAGGAATTTTTCTCGATTATGGAGGTGGTTAAAGAGTTCGTCGTAAAGGGTTACGTCGATGCAAGCTTTGACACTAATCCAAATAACTATGAGTAGTGAAACGGATTCGTATAGTAGAGTAGATATTTGGAGCATTTCCGAATCGCACGTAGTAGCAGCATCTATAAGATGACATAAAGATTTGTAAAGAACGCCCAGATCTGAAAGATCCAGAACCGTTGACTAAAACCTCTCTCACGAGCAAGACGTGATCACACCCCATAACTATATGGGTGTTGGATTCGTTGAAATCACATGATGATGTGAACTAGATTATTGACTCTAGTGCAAGTGGGAGACTGTTGGAAATATGCCCTAGAGGCAATAATAAATTAGTTATTATTATATTTCTTAGTTCATGATAATCGTTTATTATCCATGCTATAATTGTATTGATTGGAAACACAGTGCATGTGTGGATACATAGACAAAACACTGTCCCTAGTAAGCCTCTAGTTGACTAGCTCGTTGATCAAAGATGGTCAAGGTTTCCTGACCATAGGCAAGTGTTGTCACTTGATAACGGGATCACGTCATTAGGAGAATCATGTGATGGACTAGACCCAAACTAATAGACGTAGCATGTTGATCGTGTCATTTTGTTGCGACTGTTTTTTGCGTGTCAAGTATTTGTTCCTATGACCATGAGATCGTATAACTCACTGACACCGGAGGAATGCTTTGTGTGTATCAAACGTCGCAACGTAACTGGGTGACTATAAAGATGCTCTACAGGTATCTCCGAAGGTGTTCGTTGAGTTAGTATGGATCGAGACTGGGATTTGTCACTCCGTGTGACGGAGAGGTATCTTGGGGCCCACTCGGTAATACAACATCACACACAAGCCTTGCAAGCAATGTGACTTAGTGTAAGTTGCGGGATCTTGTATTACGGAATGAGTAAAGAGACTTGCCGGTAAACGAGATTGAAATAAGTATGCGGATACTGACGATCGAATCTCGGGCAAGTAACATACCGAAGGACAAAGGGAATGACATACGGGATTATATGAATCCTTGGCACTGAGGTTCAAATGATAAGATCTTCGTAGAATATGTAGGATCCAATATGGGCATCCAGGTCCCGCTATTGGATATTGACCGAGGAGTCACTCGGGTCATGTCTACATAGTTCTCGAACCCGCAAGGTCTGCACACTTAAGGTTCGATGTTGTTTTATGCGTATTTGAGTTATATGGTTGGTTACCGAATGTTGTTCGGAGTCCCGGATGAGATCACGGACGTCGCGAGGGTTTCCGGAATGGTCCGGAAAACGAAGATTGATATATAGGATGACTTCATTTGGTTACCGGAAGGTTTTCGGGCATTACCGGTAATGTACCGGGAATGACGAATGGGTTCCGGATCTTTACCGGGAGGGGGGACCACCCGCCCGGGAGGGTCCAAGGACCTTGGGGGTGGCGCACCAAGTAGGTGGGGTCAGCCCAAGGCTGTCTTGCGCAAGAGAAAGAAAAACCAAAAGAAGAGAAAGAAAAAAAAAGGAAAGGTGGGAAAAGAGAGAAGGACTCCACCTTCCAATCCTAGTTGGACTAGGATTGGAGGAGGACTCCTCCTCCCTTGGTGGCGCAGCCCTTGGGGCTCCTTGAGCCTCAAGGCAAGCCTCCCCTCCTCTCCTCCTATATATATGGAGCAATTAGGGCTGATTTGAGACAACTTTTCAAGGCAGCCCGACCACATACCTCCACGGTTTTACCTCTAGATCGCGTTTCTGCGGAGCTCGGGCGGAGCCCTGCTGAGATTAGATCACCACCAACCTCCGGAGCGCCGTGACGCCGCTGGAGAACTCATCTACCTCTTCGTCTCTCTTGCTGGATCAAGAAGGCCGAGATCATCGTCGAGCTGTACATGTGCTGAACGCAGAGGTGCCGTCCGTTCGGCACTAGATCGGAGCGGATCGTGGGACGGATCGCGGGACGGTTCGTGGGACGGTTCGCGGGGCGGATCGAGGGACGTGAGGACGTTCCACTACATCAACCGCGTTTCTTAACGCTTCTACTGTGCGATCTACAAGGGTACATAGATCAGAAATCCCCTCTCGTAGATGGACATCACCATGATAGGTCTTCGTGCGCGTAGGAAATTTTTTGTTTCCCATGCGACGTTCCCCAACAGTTATACCCGAGTGGACAGAAGATGTTAATAAAAACTATCAAGGAGATAAGGATAGTGACAAGTTACTTCAGAAAGTAGCTGCTAATACTGACACAACACCCAAATTTTCTTTTCAAAATGGCCTGTTGAGGTATAAACATAGACTATATGTGGGAGCAAATACTACTTTCAGACACCAACTACTCCAAACTTTTCATTCCTCTCCATTAGGAGGTCATTCTGGTATCAAGGCAACTTACCAGAGAATCAAGAAAGTTTTTTATTGGCCTAGTTTGAAGAAAGACATTGAACAGTTTATCAGTCACTGTCCTGTTTCTTAGTTAAACAAAGTGGAGCATATTCATCCTATAGGACTACTACAACCTCTTCATGTTCCTGATATGGCTTTGGCGCACATCACAATGGATTTCATAACATCATTACCAAACTCCAATGGCAAAGAAGTGATACTGGTGGTAGTGGACAGGTTCACTAAATATGCTCATTTCATTCCACTAGCACATCCTTATACAGTGCAGACTGTGTTTGAAGCATTGATGGATAATGTCATTAAGTTGCATGGTCTTCCTGTGTGCATCATATCAGACAGAGACAACATATTCACAAGTGCTCTATACCAAGAACTATTCAAAGCCTTTAGAGTAAACTTGAGATTCAGCACAACAACACATCCTCAAATAGATGGACAGACCGAAAGGGTGAATCAATGCTTGGAAGCTTACTTAAGGGGAATGGTATTTCAAGAACCAAAAAATGGCTAAAATGGCTCACAGTGGCAAAACTATGGTACAATACATCCTACCATTCCTCCCTCAAATGCACTCCATTTCAAGCTCTCTATGGGTATACACCTCCTCAGATTGGGGAATTTTCTGTCAACCTACCACTATCTCCCGAGGCACGTCTCACAATATCTGAAAGAGAACACATGATGCAGAGACTGAAAGCAAAGTTGGAACATGCTCAAAGTGAAATCAAGCACTTTGCAGACAGAAATAGAACAGAGAGGGAACTAGCTGTAGGGGATATGGCCTACCTAAAAATCCAACCATACAGACAAAATGCTTTTGGGTTAAGAGGATCATTGAAGGTCAAATCCAAGTTTTATGGGCCTTTCAAAGTGATGGAGAAAGTGAGAGAAGTGGCTTACAAACTACTATTACCTAAAGGGGCTAACATTCATTCTGTGTTTCACATCACCCAACTCAAGAAACATGTAGGACTGCAAGCAGTTCCACTGCCATTTGTACCTCTAATCACTCCAGAAGGCTATGTCAAGACCATCCGAGTGGTATTCTTGGACATAAGAGTGATACAACGCAACAAAGCACCAATGTGGCAATGTTTGGTCCAAAGGGAAAGTCTAACACCAGATGATGCAACATGGGAAGACGCTGCATTTCTGAACAAGACATTCCGAGGACACAAGCTTTTTCGCCTCGAGGACAAGGCGCTTCTCATGACGGCTGCATTGTCAGGACCTGAACACCAGACGTACTGAAGCAACGACCCAGCTCAGAGGATACCTTTTCACAAATGATCAACGACCCAGATTCATTCATCTTTGACTAACCGTTATTTACTGTTACAACAGTCATTAAAGTGTTACTGTTGCAAAGTTTTACCATAGCTTTAGGAGAACAACTATAAAACAACATCAAAGGCATCATGGAGGCTATCTACGAGTTCATTCTTATCTTTAACAACTAGTTAAATTCCTAACTTTCTTTGTAACACGGGGCCTCTGGCTCCAGAACTATTTCCTATATCCAAACTATGTACGAATTGCCGTGATTTTCTACAATATTATCGATACATCAGGGAGGTAGGTCCCAGAGCTAGAGGGACAGATAGTTTAATGAGGCCAACGAGACAGTGACTCACAGAAAACTATTGCTAATTCTCCTAACCCTAAACGGCTAAACCCTCTTGTCCCTCCCCATGGCGTCACCGCCACCGCCGCCGCCGCCGCCGCCGAAGCTTCCGATCCCCGGTCGCCGAAACATACTCATCACCAGCGCGCTGCCCTACGTCAACAACGTCCCGCACCTGGGGAACATCATCGGATGTGAGCATCCCTTCTACTGTGCCATCTCCACCAATTTTGTTTCCTCGAGCTCTCGCTGTTCGCTGCTGTTTCTTTTCCCCTGATAGTTTCGATTTCGGTCGCGATCTGCAGGCGTGCTCAGTGCCGACGTGTTCGCGCGGTACTGCCGACTGCGGGGGTACAACGCTATCTACATATGCGGCACGGACGAGTACGGGACGGCCACCGAGACCAAGGCCTTGGAGGAGAAGTGCTCGCCCAAGGAGATCTGTGACAAGTGAGAGAGCTTCACCTCTCGATTTTTTTTTTCTTTGTACAGAATTCGGCAATCGACCGCTATAAAATCTATCAACACTGTTTTGAATTGCGTTACGTCTGCGCACGCACATAAGTTTCAGTAACCTGTGATATGCTACACACCTAGTTAGTAATTTTTTCATAGTTCATATGAATAATGAAATCATTTTATTCATAGTAAGCTTTCCCGGCTGAAAATGCAGGTACCATGTTATCCATGACGAGGTTTACAAGTGGTTTGACATAAAGTTTGACAAGTTTGGGCGGACATCTGCTCCTGAACAGACAGAAGTCTGCCAGGCAATTTTTCATAAATTGATGGAAAACAAATGGCTCACAGAGAATACCATGCAGCAGGTACAGCTAATTCCTTGCCCGGTCATTGTATGTATTCATCTCCACATACTGTTTCCGTTATTCAATACTTTTCTGCTTTGCAGCTTTATTGTGACACATGTGAGCGATTCTTAGCCGATAGGCTCGTGGAGGGCAGATGCCCGACAGAAGGCTGTAACTATGAAGCTGCGAGAGGTGATCAATGTGAAAACTGCAGCAAATTGTTGAACCCAACTGAGCTAATTGATCCGAAGTGTAAGGTAAGCATACACAATACTTTTTATGAAATATTTAGTTGTGCTCAGTGTATCATTATGATTTACCTGAGCACATGAGGTGTGTACCTCGTGAAACTGCATATGATGAACTTCCGTGTTCTGTTTCTGTTTTGTAGGTCTGTAAGAATGCTCCACGTATTCGTGACACAGATCACTTATTCCTGGAGCTTCCTCTATTGAGTGATAAGTTGGTAAACTATATTAACAACACTTCAGTAGCTGGTATGTGGAGTCAAAATGCTATTCAAGCAACAAACGCATGGTTGAAGGAAGGGTTAAAGCAACGCTGTATCACCAGAGATCTTAAATGGGGAGTTCCTGTTCCACATGAGAAGTACAAAGACAAGGTTTGAGCATATCAGATATGAATTATTCTGCTGTTATGCGTTTATCTTATCTCATTTCTGTTTTTTTGCAGGTGTTCTATGTCTGGTTTGATGCACCAATTGGGTACATATCAATTACAGCATCATATACGCCTGATTGGGAGAAGTGGTGGAAGGATCCTGATAATGTAGAGTTGTTCCAGTTCATGGGCAAAGATAATGTTCCATTTCACACGGTATGATGCCTATGATATTGTGAACATCTTCTTTAGTTATTCAAGTTTGTCTGGGCCTGAATTTAGTAGTTATTTGGCTTCATGTTTGGTTTGTGCCCAAGTTAGACCTACCAAACAATTTGCTAGCCAAAATTATTGTCAAGCTTTTGATTGCCCATGAGTTCGGCAATATGGCAAGAAAGATGAACTAGAGTTACCAAAAGAGGCATTGGCAAGCCAAAATGTCGTCAACCAAATAATTTGCAGGGTAGGTTTTGGATACCATTCAGTCGAGTCCTGTCATTGTTTGACATTATTATTTTTATTTATAATGATATTTTATTTTATTTTGTAACCAATAGTTAAAATCACGCAAGAGCTGCAAACACACAAACCCATGTATTTGAGGGCCAGTTGCATTTGATGTGCTTTAGCCAATTCCGGCATGAATTTTCTGTTATAGCCCGAAAAAGTTGCTTTTGTTTCAAGTAATTAGTTCTTTCAGAAATTGAAAAAGTCGTTTGAGAAGCCAGTCTGATGCGACCTGTATTGAAATGTTTGGATAGCGTATGTGTATACTGACTTTTCTTTTAATACCTGTATTTTTTTTGAGTGAAGTACTTATTTGTTTAAAGATAATTTTCAGGTCATGTTCCCTTCAACACTACTGGGAACTGGTGAAAACTGGACAATGATGAAGACCATAAGTGTTACTGAATATTTAAACTATGAAGCAGGTACTTTCCGCATTTTTGTTTGAACCTAACGCTTGATTGACGCACACAGTTCATGGTAGTCATTCATACTTGGTTATCACTTTCTTATTTACTTGACCTGAAATTCCTATAGGCCTTCTAGAGAATTATAAGTAAAGCATATAGGCTCATCGACCTGGGCTTCTGGAAGGGCAATTTATTTTGCAGAGTATATTGCCCAGAACTTGGCCCATGTTTGCACTGTGTGTTGTGATGCACTTCATGCTGCAGAAGTAGTAGAAACCTTTTTCAAGCCTCAGCACATCTCTTTCTTCTTCGGTGCCCAGAATGACTAGCAGTGTAGGTTTGTGTATGTATATTGTTGCTTTGTATTGGTCCTGTCTTCATTATGGGTCATGCTCACTGCTCACTTGTTCTCCTGCCACCAGAGAATATTAGCATGAAATTGGATGAATGGTTTAAGACATCTGGTTATGCCGTTATGGCAGTTTGATTATCCTTTTTGTTTGGCTAAACATATTCCTATGGACTAATATATGTTCCAGCAAGATCACGACACTGTTTTGCATGGGTCTGATTCAAAAGTAGACTCATATGTAATATTGACACATTATGTATGTTTATTCCCTTGATAATAGCTATTCCTCGTATCTATAGGAAAATTTTCCAAGAGTCACGGTATTGGTGTCTTTGGCAATGATGCGAAGATTACTAATATTCCATCTGAAGTATGGCGATACTACTTGCTTATGAACCGCCCTGAGGTTTGTATAGAAAATTTGTTCAATAGATTTAAATATCTGATGATGGCATTCATTGCAATATTTTAATGTGACTTCTGTTTTGGGTGTTCAGGTATCAGATACACTGTTCACTTGGGTTGATTTACAAGCTAAATTGAACAGTGAGTTGCTGAACAACCTGGGAAACTTCATCAACCGTGTGCTAAGCTTTGTTGCAAAACCAGCTGGTCAGTTATTGGAGAATCTTGCACCTGACATCTAACTGTCTAGAAGGATTATCAGTTGATTTCTGTGTTTTGGAATTTATCTTGATTATCTGTGATTCGCTACCATACTCATCCCTTTTCTTCCGCACTTTTCTTTAAGTTGATTTTTGATGTGCTTTTCTGGTAGGAGGTGGATACGACTCCATCATACCTGATGCTCCTAATGCTGAGTCACATCCATTGACCAACACACTTGCTGAAAAAACTAATAAATGGGTTGAACATTATCTTGAAGCAATGGAGAAGGTAATTAATTTACTTGAACCATGTGAAATGGCACAAGTTCCTGCATTGTCTCTCTAGTTTTATGTTGTTCCATTATGCCAGCTACTAGGATTTAAAACAGACTGCTCACTCCTTTCGCTACAGGTCAAACTGAAACAAGGACTGAAGAGTGCAATGGCGATTTCTAGTGATGGAAATGCATATTTGCAAGTAAATATATTTCTTTGTCTTGGTTTCCATTTGTGTTTTTAAAATAGCACTTTTATATCTTTTTGCTTTACAGGAGAGCCAGTTTTGGAGGCTTTATAAGGAAGATCCAGCAACCTGTGCCATCGTAATGAAAACTTCAGTTGGTGTTGTCTATCTCCTTGCCTGTCTGCTGGAGCCTTTTATGCCTTCCTTTTCTAGAGAAGTATAATCCTCATTTTCATGTTTCAGAGTTTCTGCTAATAGACCCCCTTTTGCCTGAACTTACTCTTGTGTCTTTTCTTAAGGTGCTGCACCAACTAAATATGTCCCCAGATGAAGATCTGTCATTCTGTGATGATAAAGGAGAAACTGCCAAGGCAAAAAGACCCTGGGATTTTGTATCAGCAGGACACAAAATAGGGAAGCCAGTCCCTCTGTTTAAGGAACTGGTGCGTATTTGCATTTTTTAAAATGAAATTTGTTAGTTGGCCATGCTTTTATATTTCGTAACTTGAAATAATTCAGAAAGATCAAGAAGTTGAGGCGTTTAGGATTAAATTCGCTGGCAGCCAAGCTGAAAGGATCTTAAAGGGACAAGCTGATGCGGAGGCCAAGAAAGTTGCTGAAAAGCTCAAAGGCACAAAATTATCTGGTACTTCAGAAATTCTTACTAAATTTTTGCCTGAATTACATGGGTGAACGCTCTTTTTTCTGTGGTAATCTATAAACAAGCTTCTCTTTGTGGCTCAGTTGTGCGCAATTTGTATGTTCTCCTGGAAACACTGGTGTAGAGTGCGCCCTTTTCTTATGTTTGAAGCGCTCGAGTTATCTTCTGCTGAACCAGTTTCATAACTCCAGAAATTTATTGGCCAGTTTTCTTCTCTTGCCTTTGTATCCAGAGGGAAGTTCAAAGAAGAAACAATCTGGTGGTTCAAAATCAAAGACTTCAGAGGATGTCTCAGTTGCCAAGCTGGATATTCGGGTAGGGCTTATCAGAAAAGCGGAGAAGCATCCAGATGCTGATTCACTTTACGTAGAAGAGATCGATGTTGGAGAAGAGGCACCAAGAACAGTGGTTAGCGGCCTTGTCAAATTCATCCCTCTTGAAGAAATGCAGGTCTGTCTTTGTTAATATTATTTGTAGTCGCGACATTGGTATGCTGATTGGTCCTGCCTCCCTGATTTTGTAATTTATGGTACATATGAGCAGAACCGGAAAGTGTGTGTGCTCTGCAATCTTAAACCGGTGGCAATGCGCGGTATAAAATCACATGCTATGGTTTTGGCGGCATCAAATGAGGACCATACAAAGGTAAGGAACGTTTGGTTCTCTTTGTTGTAAAGTATCATGAAAGTACAGTAGCAGCCACTTCGGTTCGTGGAAACTGACATTTGGAATTGTAGGTTGAGTTGGTTGAGCCTCCAGAATCCGCTGCTGTTGGGGAGAGGGTGACCTTTGCCGGGTTTTCTGGTGAGCCCGAGGCCTCTCTCAACGCCAAAAGCAAAACCTGGGAGAAGTTATCTGCCGATCTGCACAGCAACGGCGAGCTAGTGGCGTGTTACAAAGATGTTCCATTCACAACTTCGGCTGGAGTATGCAAGGTCAAGACGATAGCGAATGGGGCGATTCGCTAGGCACAATGCCCAATCTGCAGTCTGACTGAATCGCTGTCTGATTTCATTGGAAGTTAATATTACTGATTTACTCTGTTTTTTGAAAATTTTGACAATCTTCATGTAATCATTGGTCTTCTCATGAGATGTTTAAGTGGGTGCCGCCGGATGGTGCATTTTCCCAGTCAGGGAAGGTTGGCTTTACAGGCTTTGTTCTGGATCCTGTAATCTCTTCTCAGCTGAACTTAAGTGCTCCTTTTTTTAGGGCTAACTTAAGGGAAATCCCTATTTGCCACACGTTGGGGCAAATTGTCCTTGCGTTGCATGGGGAGGCACAGGCACACTACCGAAGCGACTGGGCCTGCCCATTTGACAGTTTCCTTGTTCCAGTTTGGAACATTACTTTCTTCCAATTTCAGCTTTTCTTTTTTTTCCAGTTTCCTTTTTCTTTTGTTCTTTTTTCAATTCCCTTTTTCTGTTTTCAAGTACATTTTTCAAAAAATAGTTTGGAAATTTGAAATATTGTTCTTAATTCAATACATTGTTCCTATTTTCAAATTATGTTCACAATTTTGATAAATGTTTGCTAATTTTAACAAATGTTTGGAATTCAAAATAAATTGGGATATCTGAATATTTTGTTTGAGTTACACACAGAATGTTTGAAATTTTTGTTGCTTTTTGTTTTTGTTCAAAATTCTCACAACCTTTTCAAAAGAAAATGGGGATTTCCATAAATAATGTCGTTTCAAAATTGTTCTCTAATTTAAAAAAATGTTCGTGTTTCCATATTTAGTTTGGGAGATTCAAAAAATGTTCTCAAATTTCAAAAAGTTGTCCTTCTAAAATTTTGTTCAGGAGTTTCAAAAAATGTTCCAGTTTCAATAATTGTTTGCATTTTTAAATAAATGTTTGTGTTTTCAAATTTTGTTTTAGAGTTCCGAAAAAATTTCTAGTTTTTGAAAAATGTTTGTGTTCCGAAATTTGGTTTGGAAACAATTATTCTCAAAGTTGTTCAGGAGTTTCAGAAGATTCAAAAATGTTCTTGTATTTAAAATTGTTTCCAAATTTCAAAATATGTTCCTATTTTAAATTTTTGTGGAGGAGTCTCGAAAAATGTTCCAGTTTCAATAATTCTTTGCAATTTTTAGTAAATGTTCGTGTTTTCAATTTTTGTTTTGGAGTTTTGAAAACAATTCTAGTTTTTTGAAAAAATGTTTGTGTTTTGAAATTTGGTTTGGAATTTCAAAAAATGTTACCGGTTTGAAAAATTAATTTTGTTTTAGAGTTTTAAAACTTATCTTGGTTTAAAAAACATTTAGTTTTAAAAATGTTCTCGTTTAAAAAAAATAACGTACTCATCTTTGTTAGTGCTTCAAAAAATTGCTCAGTATTTTCATAATTTGTTCCTTCTTTCGATAATGTTTTTTTTCAAATTTTGTTCAGAAATTTAAAAGTGTGCACGTTTTATGCTTTCATAAATTGTTTCAAAAAATATTTAAAATATTCAAAACTTGTTTGTATTCCAAAAAATGTTTGGATTATATTAGTTTTTTTGAACAAGTTCAAAATTTGTCTGTGTTTTGTAAAAAACTTCAAAGTTTCAAAAAACGTTCTGGTTTTCAAACATTTCTTCACGTATTCGAATAATGTTCGCAAATCCACATCCTTTTGAATTTTTAAACTTTTTCTGTGTAGACTTGATCATCCAAGGTAGGTTGTACTTTGTTGGCCCCATCATTTTTCTACAAGTTATTTGAAGTTTACATATTTCGAGTAGTCTTAACAATTCTTGTATCGATGTATAAAGATGGGGGGTTGTTGATTCTTCTTGGTGTAGAACATTTTCTTCAATAGTAGAAATATATGATAGACTTGTATCGTCTCCATACCATTGTTGCAATATTTCCTCAGTACTCATCTGAGAAGACATGACAAGTAAATTTTTTATTTAAGGGAAAAACTGAAAGATAAATAACAACTAATAAAATAAACTATGTATGTGAGAAGACAATGACCAATGCTATGCTCCCCCGCCAACGGCGTTAAAAAAGTTTGATGACCTACAAAGGCACATGGCTATTGCATTTCATGATAAGTGGCGAATTCCACATGAAACGAATGGAAGACACAACCCACCCTGCAACTACATTCGCACCCAAACCACAATTCAGAAGTAGTCTATGTATCGGTTGCTAGGAAGCAAGAATAAACAAGTTTCAAGTAAAATACAAGTTAGAATGTGGAAATAAACCAAGTTAGAACATAAAGTAAAGAAGGATATTTTTTAACTCGAGGATTGAATATAAAGAAATGCGGTGTCTAGGCTTCGGTCTTTCTAGTACTAGAGGGGTGCCTTAGTGGCAGTGGAATACTAGTATGAGTATACATGCACGTGATAACAAGATCACGAGAAATAACGTCTCCCAACATTATGTGCAACACGGATCATGCCACAAAGACTAATTTTGCATACTAGATCATACCTTAACTTAGAACTGGATAAATCACCTCAAACATAGATGAATAACACAAAGGAGAATGATTCATGGATGTCATCAACATGGTCAATCTTACAAATTACAAATGTGAAGTAGGAGACACACAGGGAGATGGACATCGGCGTGCACGGCCTAGCCAGGACCGGCGCTGTGTGATGGTGGTGACCGTGACCGTGCTGCCTTCTCCTCTTGCACATCATGGTGGAGATGGAGCTGCGGAGGGATAGGCCTCCCCCAAGGGGGAGGACCTCTTGGAGTTTTCCCGGAGTTGTGGTGGATCATTATGGGTTCTGATGTCGGCTAGGGTTGGAGGTGTTTATATAAGAGGCCTTCTCGGGTCTCCTCCATTGATGTGGATACTCCTCCTCCATCCAAGGGCTCTAGATATCCTTATCCTCTCCCAAACCCTTCCTTGTTATCCAAGAATATTATGGAAAAAATGGGAAGCATAGAAGAATCCTGTTTGGAGAGGGAGGTGGTGTCCGTACGAAGAGTTACGGTTGCATGAATCGCCGTCTTTGATTATGCCCCTCATTAGTAAAATGTCCGCCATTTCTACACATTAACTCAGAATTTGACGTTTTTGGGCTCGTTCAATTCGTATGAAGGTCGCCTATCCATTTCTGTTATTAGATCTTGGTTTTGAGAACTTTGAAAAAAAATGTCATTTTCACTCTCCGAAATGGCTAAGTGTGGTATTATGAGTCCTCCTTATTGAACCCATCCTTGCTCCTTTCACCGTGCTTGGTCTGAGGTTGCTCCAAAATACCCGTAGGCACAAAAAAAAGAAAACTAATAAAAAAATAAGACACAAAATGTGCAATGCTCATAAGGAAAGTGTAAAAACCTGTAATCATGCATACTAGACAACTATTTGGTTCAATGGGACATAATATATGAAGAGAATATGCAACATTCGAGATCTAAAAATGCATAAAATATAGAGCCATCTCCCCCATATATGGGTTGGATATGAAGGGTGCTAGTCAGTACTTATATATATGGCCGATATGGTGCAGCTAGATCACAATATTGTGTCCGGTCACTAACGTACCGTACATTCAAACATATTATGAGTGTGTGAGGAGCCCGATGGTAAATGCTCTGATCACTTGGCTCTAAATGAATTTCCCATTTATAGCCACCCACTTCTTTTACTCGGCATATATGGTGTGGTTAGGGAATCTCTAACGCTCACCCTCAAACCGCCCGCAACTGTCCGGACCGTTGATACGTCCCAAACGTATCTATAATTTCTGTTTGTTCCATTATCTTTTGGATGGCATTGTTATATGTTTTGCTACACTTTCATACCTTTTTACACATATTTGGACTAACCTACTAACTCAGTACACCCAGTGCCAGTTTCTGTCTACTGATGTCGTTTTTGCAGGGACTTTTACCCCAATTTCCAGAGCCCCAAAATCCCAAGAAAAAAATATATAAAAATCAGCGTGACGGAAGCTTCATGAAGCACCAAGGTGGGCCAGAGGGGAGCCATGCCCTGCTAAGGCGGCCTCCCTGCACGGGCTCCCTCCTGGCCGCACCACCAAGCCGGCTGGGTGGGTCCCACGCCCTCTGGTGCCCTCCTTCGGCCTATATTTACCTCTCCGATCGAAAACCCTTCCAACAGATCCAGAATTGCGAATTTCTCCACCGTTCCGCCGCCGCAACGCTTCCGAGATCGGGAGCGTCAGAAGACCTATTCTCGGTACCCTACCGGAGGGAGGATTGACCTCGAGGAACTTATCCATCGCCATGGACGATTCCCGGACGTGCCGTGAGTAGTCCTCCTTGGACCATGAGTCCATGACCAGTAGCTATGTGATGCCTTCTCTCCAATCTTGTGCTTCAATGCTTAGCCCTTGTGAGCTGCCCTACATGATCAAGGCATCTATGTAATTTACCTGCTGTTGCTATGCTTGGTTTGCTGGTATCCGATGGATTATGAGATTATGTTCAGATTGTGATGAGTTATATATATTTGGTTCTCCTTTTATATTATGTTCTTGAGTATTTCATGCATGTTCTCCGTTGCTTTTTATTGCTTTTGCTGAGTAGTAGATTGTAACTCCAAGAGGGAGCGTTATGCATGATTCTGGGTTCATGCCCCCCGATGTCTAGATTGAGTGACAGAAACATGAGACTAGGGGATGTGATGTTGCCACCAGGGAGAAAACAACGGTGCTTGTGACCACGGTTGCAAGGATTGTTTACCTTACGCAAAGTTCGTTAATGCAGTTTTCCGTTGCTTTGAGTTTATGCTACGTCGACAGAAACCTTCTATCGTCTCTTGAGCTTGCGTTGGTTTTCCCTTGAAGAGGAAAGGGTGATGCAACACAGGAGCAGTAAGTATTTCCCTCAGTTTGAGAACCAAGGTATCAATCCAGTAGGAGAATCTCGTCAAGTCCAGAGTACCTGCACAAACACAAAGAGCTTCCACCCAACGCTATAAAGGGGTTGTCAATCCCTTCAAGATTGATTTCAAAGTGAGATCTGAAGGCGGAAAGTGCAACGAAGAAAAAGAGTAAGGCTGAAAATATGGTGTGAAGTAGACCCGAGAGCCATAGTGTTCACTAGAGGCTTCTCTCAAAATAACAAATATTACGGTGGGTGAACAAATTACTGTCGAGCAATTGATAGAACCGCGCGAAGTCATGACGATATCTAAGGAATGATCATACATATATGCATCATGTCCGAGACAAGTAGACCGATACTTTCTGCATCTACTACTATTACTCCACACATCGACCGCTATCCAGCATGCATCTAGTGTACTGAGTTCATGACGAACAGAGTAACGCCTTAAGCAAGATGACATGATGTAGAGGGATAAACTCAAACCAATGATGAAAACCCCATCTTTTTACCCTTGATGGCAACAACACGATGCGTGCCTTGCTACCCCTTCTGTCACTGGGTGAGGTCACCGCACGGTATGAACCCAAAACCAAGCACTTCTCCCATTGCAAGAATCATAGATCTAGTTGGCCAAACAAAACCCACAACTCGAAGAGAATTACAAGGATATGAAATCATGCATAAGAGAGATCAGAAGAAACTCAAATAAGATTCATAGATAATCTGATCATAAATCCACAATTCATCGGATCTCGACAAACACACCGCAAAAGAAGATTACATCGGATAGATCTCCATGAAGATCATGGACAACTTTGTATTGAAGATCCAAGAGAGAGAAGAAGCCATCTAGCTACTAGCTATGGACCCGTAGGTCTATGGTGAACTACTCACGCATCATCGGAGAGGTCATGGTGTTGATGAAGAAGCCCTCCGTATCCGAATCCCCCCTCCGGCAGGGCACCAGAACGTGCCCCAGATGGGATCTTGCGGAGACAGAAGCTTGCGGTGGCGGAAAAGTACTTTCGATGATCTCCTGATTTTTTCTGGGGTTTTAGGGAATTTATAGGCGAAAGACCTAGGGATGAGGTGGCCCAGGGAGCCCACAAGCCTGGGAGGCACGCCCCTGGCCGCGGCTAGGGGGCTTGTGGGGTCCCTGGTGGCCCCCTGCCCTAATTCTCAGGCTTTCCGATCTTTTTCGGTTTCGGAAAAAACTCTTTTTGGCAATTTCGTTCCGTTTGGACTCCGTTTGAAATTCTCCTCTGAAAAGTGTGAAAAACATGGAAAAAACAGGAACTGACACTTGGCACTGAGTTAATAAGTTAGTCCCAAAAAAAGATATAAAAGGCATACAAAACATCCAAAGTTTGACAAGATAATAGCATGAAACCATAAAAAATTATAGATACGTTGGAGACGTATCAGTTTACACTATGGGTGGGGCTCGCAACTTAAAACCAACGAGATGTTCTAGATAGGTATCTCAAGGTGGATGGTTAGAAAGTAGATGCTCGTGGATAAACGGTCTACTTGGCTTGGCATACTGTCCATTACTTTTGAGCCTCTAACTTTCTTGTAGCATGATTAGTATTGCGGTGCGTTTATAATTCTGTCAATTGCCCAGCTGTAATTTGTTTACCGAGCATTGTTGTTTATCGTCTTTTGGGAGAGAGACATCACTAGTAAACATCATGGGACTCTGGTCCATATCACCACCAATGTTTACACTTCCACCATTTACTGTTTTTATTTACTTTTTCGTTCCAATCACTATCACTATTCCCGCTTGTGTTTTGATCCTTTGCAAACTACAAGGCCACAGAGATTGACAACCTCTCTGAACTCGTTGGGAGCAAAGTTATTTGATGTTGTGCAGGTCCACGTCTTCTGCTAGCGCCAGAGCAACGGACACCTACTTGTTGATCCTCGGAGTCCTCCTGGTTCGATAAACCTTGCAGTCCCCGTGTAAGGGAAATCTGCTGCTGACTACATCTCCACCTTCCACTTGGGGTAACCAACGAGGGGCGATAAGTATATCCATCAACTCATCATCAAGCAAATTTCTGGCGCCGTTGCCGGGGACTCCAGTCTTCAAGATAGGGGAGTTGCACGCTATCTTTTACCTTTTCTTTTTAGTCTTGTTAGTTTGCTTTCTAGTTTTTGCTTTAGAGTCTTATACCAAAAACCACAAAAAATTTTAGTTGCTTTGTTCTTGGTTGTTGCTGCTGCTATGGGTTCCACTAAAAACACCAAGTTGTGTGACTTCACTAGTCACAACAACAATGACTTTATCTATACTCCTATTGCTGCTCCCGCCACTGAGGCGGCCTCCTATGAGATTAAACCTTCTTTACTGAACCTTGTTATGAAAGATGAATTCTTTGGTGCTGGAGATGCTTCTGCTTTGCACTTGAATAATTTTGTTGAGCTTTGTGATATGCGAAAGTACAAAGAAGTAGATGGTGATATTGTTAAACTTAAGCTTTTTTCCTTTCTCCTTGAGAGGAGGAGCTAAAGTGTGGCTTCAATCTTTGCCTAGGAATAGCATAGATTCTTGGGATAAGTGCAAAGATGCTTTTATTGGGAAGTATTACCCGCCTGCTAAGATGATCCAGTTAAGAAGTAACATTATGAATTTTAGGCAGATGGATAATGAACATGTTGCCCAAGCTTGGGAACGTATGAGATCTCTTGTTAAGAATTGCCCTACACATGGTTTGACTACTTGGATGGTTATCCAAACTTTCTATGCAGGATTGAACTTTACCTCGCGGAATCTGTTGGACTCGGCCGCGGGAGGAACCTTTATGTCAACTACACTTGGTGCTGCCATGAAATTATTGGATGAGACGATGAGAAATTTTTCTCAATGGCACACCGAGAGAGCTCCAACAGGTAGGAAGGTAAACTCTGTTGAGGAGATGTCCTCCCTTAATGATAAGGTTGACATGATCATGAATTTACTTACTAAGCAAGCTCCTATTGATCCTCATGATGTTCCTTTAAATTCTTTGGTTGCTCAAGAAAGATAGCAAGTTGATGTTAATTTTATCTCTAGGAACAACTTTAATAATAATGCTTATAGGAGTAATTTTGGTAGCAATCCTAGACCGTTCCCATCCAACAACTATGGGAACAACAACACTGATCCTAGCACCAAAAACTCCACTTCTGAATTAGAGAGCATGCTTAAAGACTTTATCACTTCTCAAAAAGCCTTCAACAAGAGTGTAGAAGAGAAATTAGAAAAAATAGATAGCCTCTCTTTGAAGGTAGACAACATAGCTCATGATGTAGAGATGCTTAAAATTAGAACTCCCCCTTGAGGAAAGGAAAACCACACCCATGAATGCTATCCAAGTCCAAATTAATGAGAACATAAGAATGCTAGCCAAACTTAAGGATAGATGGGCTAGAGAAAAAGAAGAGGAAGATAGGATTAATAGCCTTCCTACACACACTACCCTTGCTACTATACATGTTGAGGATCTCAAAACTATTAGCACCCATCACATCCCTAGTCCCAATGGACCTATTAATGGTGATGCTAATACCTCAACTATAGGACAAGAAGGTCCTTTGAACTTAGAGATTACCAAAAGAATGATATTAGATGACATCACCACCACCTTAATTAGTTGTAGTAACCTTGATTTTGATAACTGTAGTCTTTCCGAAGTTATCACTTCTTTTGCAAAGAATGGCTAACGACCCCCACACTAGTACACTCAATATTGCCTTCACCGAGCATATTACCAATGCTCTTATCAAAGATAGGGAGGAGAAGCTCAAGCTAGAGACTTCTATTCCTAGGAAACTAAAAGATGGTTGGGATCCTATGGTAAAGATTAAATTGAATAATTTCTCTTGCTTTGCTTTATGTGATGTTGAAGCTAGTGCCTCCGTTATGCCCAAAAGAATGTATGATATGCTTGATTTGAAACCTTATGATCAATTTTCTTTTGGTGTTCATCTTGTTGATTCTTCCATAAAGAAACGATTAGGGATAATTGATGATGTTCTTATTGTTGTCAATGATAATTATGTTCCCGTTGATTTTCTTATTATGGACATTGAGTGTGACCCCTCATGTCCAATTATTTGGGACGCCCCTTTCTCCGCACCGCTGGTGCTATCATTGATATGAAAGAAGGGACCATTAGATTCCAATTTCCCCTTAAAAAGGGAATGGAACACTTCCCTTGGAAGAAGATTAAGTTACCTTATGAGTCCGTTATTCGGGCAAGTTATTCTTATGAAGTTGATAATACTTGATCTTTTTGCATCATGCCTAGCTCAAAGGCATAAAAGAAAGCGCTTGTTGGGAGGCAACCCAATTTGTTTTTACTTTCAGTTTTAGTGGTCTTGATGCTTGTTAGTACTGTAGCAACATCATTGTATCTTTATTGTCAAGCTTTGTGCCAAGTTTTAGCCTCCGATTGCAAGAAAGTTCAAAAGTTGTGACATGCTGTCCAGAAACAGATTCTGTCTGCTTGACGGAACAATTCGCCAAAAATCACCAGATCATCTTTTTGATCTTATTTTTTAAAAGTATGCTCTATATAATTGTCTTTCCGGCTTTATTCTGAGTTTTTTAATTTGAGTTGCATAAGTGCCCCCAAAAAATTATTTACTACCTACTTTCTATTTTTCCCAGATTCTGCCCTGTTTTGTGTTTTCATTGTTTTGCAAATCTTAAGCTTGTTTTTACTTTGCAAAAACCTTTTGGAAATATTGAGAAACAATATCTCTTCATGAAAATCTTTATTTCCAGTAGAGAATAAATTATTTTATTATGGGCACTAACCACTCTAATCAGCTTATGATGAGTTTCGTATGAAGGGAGTTTTCAAGTATGCGATGGAAGATGATGATAGAAGATCCAGGAGTGTCAAGCGCTCAAGCTTGGGGATGCCCCCATGCACCCCAAGAAATATTCAAGGAGAATCAAGCGTTTAAGCTTGGGGATGCCCCGTGCATCCCTTTCTCCATCAACAATCATCAGTCCGTCCTTCTCCATGCTATATTTTTATCACTTCATATGTTATGTGCTATGCTTGGATCATTCTGCTCTTTACTTTTTAGTTTGTTTTAGTTTTGCTTTCTCTTCATAACAAGTTGGAACCTAGCCTTCTTTGTTTGGGAGAGAAACACGCTCCACTCCACCCTAGAACACAACATAGGTTTTCATGCTTATCTTTTTGTGTGTTCTTTATCTTTTCATAGCTGCTGTCATGCTTAGCTCTTAGTTTTCATGCATTATCTTTTTAAGAGCTTTTATTTAGGTTGCTTTTGGAACTCTCTTGAGTTATCATGCTTATCTTGTTTAGAGAGTTAGCTTGTTGCACTGAGTTGTGTGTCTTGCATGAGTAGGTAACTGAGGTTGCTATTTAAGTATAGTAGTAACTTGCAATAATTTTGAGGTATTGATTTGAGTAATGTTTGGACTATTGGTGTCAAGAGATTGAGCCTATTAGTGATAGGTGTCGTATTTTGGGAAATCCGTGTGTATTTTAAAAAACAAAAAACATTAGTTGAGAACTCTAGCTACTAGATGGATCGCTAACCTCTGGAGGGGTTGGAATATATAGAGTACCCTCACATTATCATGGGTCGAGGATGCCCAAGGATAACCAAACCCCCAAACACTCCTCCTCGGGGTGCTTGTCTCTTTGTGAATCTCCTGATTAGGTAGAGAGTCACCGATAATAAGTGCATGAGTTCTTCGTACTAATGCGAGTATTCGATTGTTCGCACTTGCACCATCCATATTTTGTTAACCTCTTTGGTACCCTGCATTGCCCTTTCTCATCTTGAGAGTTGGTGCAAACTTCGCTGGTGCATCCAAACCCTTGGCATGATACGCTCTGTCATCATAAGCCTCATTATATCCTTTATCAAAACAACCACCATACCTACTTATTAAGGCATTTCCATAGCCTTTCCGAGATACATTGCCATGCAACATCCACCATCTCATGACTTGATCTTCATGTCATACATGCTTTTGCTTGATCCAGGAGCCACATGATAGTTGGGCCTTGCCCTTATTATTGCTACATGACGCGCTAGTTTCATTGCATATCGTGCTACACTGGCAGAGGCATACATTTGCATACATCATGATAGCTTTCATTTGTCTTTATGTTGAGTACTTCTTACAAAGTGTGAAGATCTTCTTTTTATTCTTGTAAATATAGAGTGTTGCCCTTAAGTGGGGAAAAGATTCCAAAGAGGACAAATTAAAAGATCCCAAAGAGGACACATGAAAATATCCCAAAGAGGACAAATGAGAGATAAATAGAAAGAGCCAAAGAGGCCACAAAAAATAAATAAAAGAGAGAAGGGGCAACATTACTATTCCTTTTGAAAGATCCACACTCGTACTCCATTGTTATACTTGTACTCCATAGAGATTATCATTCATGCATATCTATGTGGGGACCCTTATACTATAGAACTTGGCTTGTATATTCCAATGATGAGCCTCCTCAAATAAGCTCTAGGTCTTCATGAGAAACCAAGTTGGATGCACCCCCACTAGTTCCATTGGAGAGCTTACCTTAGCTCATATGTGCATCCGTTGCATGGAAATCCCTACTCCTCACATCATATCTATCATTTGGCTTTCTCTCGCATATGGTTGTCCTCATTGATGTGAGCCTTTCACACCTTTTTTGTCTTCCTTCCCCATCATTATTCTCTTTGACATCCTAAGTGCCAACATATCTTGCTTGCGCTCATCCATTGCATGAGTGCTCAAAGTCGAAAGGGAGATGATCATTTTGACTTGTGCCTAACTAGTGGTCTGGGGATGAGTCAAAATAAGATTCCGAAGGAGACCAAGTGTGAAATTTTAGTAGATTGAGTTCTCAATTAAACTTTAGAATATTTTTTATGCTCTAAACCCATCTCCCACTTCTTGCATGCAAACACCATTTGGAGACATTCGAGTCACGCAGAGCGAGAGCTCTTGCACCTTTATGTTCTTACTTTGCTATTTTCAATACTAGATACAGACTCTTGCTTGTTATTGTCTTGACTTGAATTGCACATCTTACTTGCTTTACTTTTAAGTCCTTATATGTGTGTTAGCATGTCATCACATAAATTATTTGTGTTATCATTTACTTACTCGAGGACGAGCATGAATTAAGTTTGGGGATGTTGATACGTCCCAAACATATCTATAATTTCTGTTTGTTCCATGATCTTTTGGGTGACATTGTTATATGTTTTGCTACACTTTTATACCTTTTTACACATATTTGGACTAACCTACTAACTCAGTGCACCTAGTGCCAGTTTCTGTCTGATGATGTCTTTTTCGCAGGGACTTTTACCCCAATTTCCAGAGCCCCCAAAATCCCGAGAAAAATATATAAAAATCAGCGCGACGGAAGCTTCACGAAGCACCAAGGTGGGCCAAAGGGGAGACATGCCCCGCCCAGGCGGCCTCCCTGCGCGGGCTCCCTCCTGGCCGCGCCACCGGGCCGCCTGGGTGGGTTCCACGCCCTCCGGTGCCCTCCTTCAACCTATACTTACCTCTCCGATCGAAAACCCTTCCAACAGATCCAGAATCACAAATTTCGCCACCGTTCCACCGTCGCAGCGCTTCCGAGATCAGGAGCGTCAGAAGACCTCTTCCCGTCACCCTGCCGGAGGGAGGATTGACCTCCGGGAACTTCTCCACCGCCATGGACGCTTCCCGGACGTGCCATGAGTAGTCCTCCTTGAACCATGAGTCCATGAGCAGTAGCTATGTGATGTCTTCTCTCCAATCTTGTGCTTCAATGCTTAGCCCTTGTGAGTTGCCCTACATGATCAAGGCATCTATGTAATTTACCTGATGTTGCTATGCTTGGTTTGCTAGGATCCGATGGATTATGAGATTATGTTCAGATTGTGTTGAGTTATATATTTGGTTCTCCTTTTATATTATGTTCTTGAGTAATTCATGCAAGTTCTCCATTGCTTTTTATTGCTTTGGCCGAGTAGTAGATTGTAACTCCAAGAGGGAGCATTATGCATGATCGTGGGTTCATGCCCCCTGATGTCTAGCTTGAGTGACAGAAACATGAGACTAGGGGATGTGCTGTTGCCACCAGGGAGAAAAAAGGTGCTTGTGACCATGGTTGCAAGGATTGTTTACCTTATGCAAAGTTCGTTAATGCAGTTGTCCGTTTCTTTGAGTTTACACTTTGGGTGGGGCTCGCAACTTAATACCAGTGAGATGTTCTAGGTAGATATCTCAAGGTGGATGATTAGAGAGTAGATGCTGATGGATAAACAATCTACTTGTCTTGGCGTACTGGCCATTACTTTTGAGCCTCTAACTTTCTTGTAGCATGATTAGCATTGCGGTGCATTTGTAATTCTGCTAATTATCCAACTGTAATTTGTTTACCCAGCATAGTCGTTTATCGTCTTTTGAGAGAGAGACATCACTAGTGAACATCATGGGACTCTGGTGCATATCACCACCATTGTTTACGCCTTCACCATTTACTGTTTTTATTTACTTTTCCGTTGCAATCACTATCACTATTCCCGCTTGTGTTTTGATCCTTTGCAAACTACAAGGCCGGAGACATTGACAACCTCTCTGAACTCGTTGGGAGCAAAGTTATTTGTTGTGTGTGCAGGTCCACGTCTTCTGCTAGCGCTAGAGCAGAGGACACCTTCTTGTTGATCCTTGGAGTCCTCCTGGTTCGATAAACCTTACAATCCCCGTGTAAGGGAAATCTTCTGTTGACTACATCTCCACCTTCCACTTGGGGTAACCAACAAGGGGCGAGAAGTATATCCATCAACTCGTCATCAACCGCACGGTCCGGACACGGTTTGCTATCCAACATGTGCTTGTATCGTCCATCGAGCGGTTCGAAGGTAAATTTTCATAAAATCCAAGACAAATGTGGGGAGGCCTTGTGGGAGTTTGGAAATCAGCCACGTAGGCCTACACAACCCCGTCCCACCCCAAACCCATCCCAGACTTCGGCCCTCCATCCTCCCAATTTTCTCTCTTGCCTTAGCTGTCGCTCCACCACCCCGGCAGCCACGCCACATCCGTGTCAGAAATCTACATATCTATCATCTCTAGCATTCCACTTAGGCTCCACCCCGCTTCTCCTCCATCGTCGTTCACCCCTCTCCTCCGATAGCCCCGCCATGTACCATCCGCTAGTGCCATACTCACCATGCCCGAAAACTATTAGGTGAATTGTCGGAGCTAAACAAATTGTCCCTTCTTCTTTCAAGCAATGGATTCTGATTTGGAGTACATATATGAGCACTATGTTGAGTCGTCCTATGGCTCTTCCAGCGAGGAGGACTACACGGATAAGACGACGGCCATGCATGTGGTCCTCGAAGACGTAGAGCGTGCCGAGGAGCATGTTCTTAATTTCAAAGGTCCCACCATAACAGGGCGCGCGACCATTTGCCATAGATGGATTACTACATTACCCCGTGATGACCCACAAGTACAGGGGATCAATCGCAGTCCTTTAGATAAGTAAGAGTGTCGAACCCAACGAGGAGCAGAAGGAAATGATAAGCAGTTTCAGCAAGGTATTCTGTGCAAGTGCTGTGAGTAACAATCATAGATAGTTTTGTAGCAAGGTAATTTGTAACAAGTGACAAGAAACAATAGTAACAAGTGTGCATCAAGATAGCCCAATCCTTTTTGTAGCAAAGGACATGCCTGAAAGTACTCTTATTTGAAGCAAGCGCTCCCGAGGATACATGGGAATTTCTGTCTAGTCATGTTCATCATGTTTGAGTTGATTCACGTTCGCTACTTTGATAATTTGATATATGGGTGGACCGGTGCTAAGGTGCTGTTCTCATGTAACAACCCGAGACCGAGGCTCCAGAAGATTCCCCTCTTATTCCATTGCCGCCGTGCGATTAGATTGTCTGTCGCATTCATCATCGCATCATCTATATCGCATCACACTCCGTTGCTGCCAGTTTTCAAAACTTGCATCCGTTATTAGTTGCCGACTCTCTTCGTCTTCGTCGTTGACCATTTCGAGACCAACCACACACGCACGCGCCTGCGACATCAATAATATATTTGTTTTTAAAAGTGTGTATAAAATATTCTCGGATTGGGTTGAAAGTTGGTATGCAGTCTTAATATAGTGTAGGTAGGCCGCTTGTCAATTTTTGTCGCAATCGGAGTCTGTTTGATACCCGAATGGTCGACCATAGCGGCACTGTCATCGGGTTATTGTCGGACGTTTTTAGTGTTTTAAAATCTCGTTGCCGGGCCGAAAACCCCCTCTGTTCTCTAAGCCCATCATGGTTACACAACCACCTAACTCTAGGGCACAGCCGAGACCGTCCGATTGTGATCCTACGGTCGAAATCGGGACTAAAAACACTAACCCTAGTCCCCTGTCTAAATATAGACAACCAAAAACCCGCCTCTCCTCGATTCCCATGCTAACCTAACCCTAGGCATCGACCTCCCACCACTCAGCCTCCTCCTCTCTCCTCCAGCCGCTGGGCCCGCCGAGCCCAGATCGGGCCCGGGCAGGCCCATCCGCCCCCAGCTCCAGATCGGGAGAGCCTCGTCTCCTCCCATGGCAGTGCCATGCCCGAGCGGCTCCCGACCACCTCCCCGTGCTCCCTACTCCAGCCCAGGACGCCGGAGCGCCACCCCTCGCTGGTCGCCGCCCCACTGTCGGTGCCCCACCGCCGGATCTGGCCGGAGCGAGCCTCCACGCCGCCAACCGAGGCCAACGCCGCCCCCTCGCCCGAGGAGGCAGCTACCCCGAGCTCCAGCTCCTCCCGGCTCCTCTCGATGCGCCGCCGTCTTCTGCTCTCGCTGCCGGTGCAGGTCGTCGCCGCCACCCTGATACGTCTCAAACATATTGACTTTTCCAAAACACTTTTGCTATTGTTTTGGCCTCATTCTTGCATGATTTGAATGAAACTAACCCGGACTAACGCTGTTTTCAGCAGAGCTGTCTGTATGGTTTTCTTGTGTGGAGGAAAATGGATTATTACCCGTGTACCACATTGTCTTCTGCATGATTGTGATATTACTTATTCTTAAATATTTTTTCTAGTCTCTTTTAAGACCCCGAAGGAGCGTCTGCATTTATGTTTTGCTTCACTCATGGGGGCTAGCGAGATACCACTCTAGTATGTCCAAGTCATGTGCATTGTGATCTCGCCATGATATTCAGTTGCATATTATTCATTTTTGTTGTTGTTTGAAACTCTTCACATGATCGAAGGATTCCTTCGTGCATTGTCTTTGTAGCATTGCTTCAATACTTGTTGGACTTATTCGTAGTGCATGCTTATATACATTCAATGAAGCAAAAGAATTTATCAAAGTTTTTTTGTTGCGTCCAGTTCATTGAACTGAATTGCTTGAGGACAAGAAATATGCTAAGCTTGGGGGAGTTGATACGTCTCAAACGTATCGACTTTTCCAAACACTTTTGCTATTGGTTTGGCCTCATTCTTGCATGATTTGAATGAAACTAACCCGGAGTGACGTTGTTTTCAGCAGAGCTGCCTGTATGGTTTTCTTGTGTGCAGGAAAATGGATTTGTAGGCATCCCGGAAAATTCCAATAAGAAATAGAGAAAATACGCGCACTGGCAGGAACCATAGGACAGAAGATGGGCCAGAGGTGGGCCACCAGGCCTCTAGGCGACCTGGTGGCGCGGCCTGCCCCCTGGCCGCGCAGGGAGGCCGCCTGGGTGGGCCCCACCTCCTCTAGTGCTCTACCTTGGCTCCTATTTTTACCCGTGACGGGAAAATCCCAGAAGAGAAGTCGTTTTGCAAGTTCTCGACGCGGAGCCTCCGCCACCCTCGGTTCTTCTCCGAGAGAGCTAATTTGGAGGCTGCCTTGGCCTCCGGAGAGGAAAAATCGTTGCCATCGTCATCACCATCACCACTCCATCACCCCTCCATGGCTTCCCCTTTCATGTGTGAGTAATTCCCTGTTGTAGGTGAAGGGAATGGTAGGGATTGGATGAGTTAGATCATGTAATAGTTCGTCGGATTGTTGGGGGCAATTTGCCAATCATCTACTCTGGTGTTTATCATCTTTGCTACTAGTTTTTTACTCTTAATGCTTGTCACTTTGGGCCCAAGTGCCATGATTTCAGATCTGAATACCTTATGTTTTCATGAATATATTTGTGTTCTTGATCCTATCTATGAGTAGTATGAACCTATTATAGTCCGGAACTGGCGATCCCAATGGTGACAACTTGGGACACCAAAGGGGATAGACTATAGTTTGATGATTCCATGTATCCATTGATTGTTAATGCTTTGCTCTAGTGCTCTTTGAAAGGAGCACCTTAATCTCCATAAGTTCCTTTTGGCCCCGTTGGTAGCGGGATGGTAGGACAAACGATGTTGTGCAAGTTCTTATTGCAAGCACACACGGCTACCTTGGGATACATGCCTAATGTTTGATCTTTGCCTAGATGATCATTACTTTTCTGTGTGCCTTGCCCCAAGTTAAATACATGATATCTCTCATCTATGACCGACCATCCATCTCCCTAGCCTATAGTGTTTTAATCCTGTTAGTTACAAGTTGCTTTACTTTTGTTGTTTTACTTTCGTTGCTTTGCCACTATTATTTCCGTTCCCACCATCACTTCCATATCACCGTTGCTACTAATATTTCGTTGCCAAGCAAGTATCTTTCAGGTGTGGTTGAATTGACAACTCAACTGTTAAAGCTTATAAATATTCTTTGGCTCCCCTTGTGTCGAATCAATAAATTGGGTTATCTTACCCGCGAAGACTGTTACGATCCCCTACACTTGTGGGTTATCGAGACTATTTTCTGGCACCGTTGTCGGGGATCATAGCTTTATTTACAAGTCTACTTGGAGTTATTTTGCTTTCTGCGATTTATCCACTATGGGTAAGAAAGGAGACCCCAAAGTTCCGATTTTACCATCCACTACACGAAAAGGTACTGTTGTTAGCACTAGCGCTACGCTTGATTCACCTTCCGTTATGAGTAAGTTTGCTTCACCACCACCACATGCTGCTTCTACCGAGTCCGTCACTATGTCTGATACTTTTGATGATGCTTCTACTACTATTGATGAGACTGGTTTACTTGGTTATTTAATTGAGTCTCAGATTGCTAAGGCTGCGAAGCAGTCTGGAATTGAAATTCCTGCTACATGCTACCCCATTGGTAGATCCTTTGGTTACCAAGACTTGAGTGGTCTCAAGGAAAGAATTCTTGATGATGATTATATTGAACTTGATGATAATTTATGCAGGGAGCTTACAGAGTGTGCTGACTTTGACCCTGCTTCTGTTAAGAAGCTACTTGAAAAACATTCTATGAAGAACAAATTTACTCCTGATCCTAAATTTGCTTCATCTCCTATTTGCATTGAGGATGCTGATTTTGATTTTTCTGTCAATCTTTCACTTATATCCATAGTTGAAGCTGACCCCTTTTATGGCAGAGAAAATGATGACGCTATTGCACACCTTACCAAACTCACTGAATTGGGTGGCTTATTCACTACAGAGGACAAGAAGAGAAATTGTTACGTTACTAAGTTACTTCCTTTCTCTTTGAAGGAAGATGCTAGAGCATGGTATGATGCACTACCATATGGTTCCATTAAGAGTCCTCAAGATTTAGCTCAATCTTTTGTTGCTAAATATTTTCCTGCTCATAAGCAACATGCTGCTTTACAAAGAATATATAACTTTAAATAGTTGCAGGATGAGCATCTCCCTAAAGCTTGGGGGAGGTATTGCACTTTACTCAAGGCTAGACCGGGACATGGAGTCCCTAAGAATGAATTGCTTGATATATCTTATGCTGGTCTAACCGATGAAATTAGAACCTATGTGGATAGTTGTGCTGGTTGTGTTTTAAGGAAAGAACACCACACGATGCTGAAGAACTAATGGGCAAGATATCTAAAAATCATGATGATTGGTCCGTTCCCGAACCACCTCCACCACCAAAGAAGAGGGGTATGCTTTTCCCGAGCCCCAAAGTTATGCAAGAAGCTAAGAAATCTATTAAAGAGAAAGGTATTAAAGCTGAAGATGTGAAGAATCTACCTCCTATTGAGAAATTCTATGAGCCTACCACTCATCCACCTATGGTAGAGGAACACTCTCTTTTAGAATTCAATGCAAGTGACATCCCTCATGGTAAGCCTCCTGATCAATGTTTAGATGAGATTGATAATTTAATTGTCAAGCAAAGTCACTTTAATGAGAGGATTCAAAGCCAATTGCATGATAATTCCCTCTCAATCAAAAGTTTGCTTGATGCTTTAAGTAGAACTATTAATGATGTCAAGGGTCTTGTTAAGCATTTTCATATGGTTCAAACTCAGCTTGAACAAATTTCTAATGTGCAAAAAGCTTTGATTGCTAACAACGCCAAACAAGTTGATACACATGCATATGGTATAAAGACCCGAGGTGGTACACACACCCAGGACCCCCTCTATCTGGAGGGGCATCCAAAGAGGATCGATCAAGATTCTCAATTGCAGGAAGAAGACGTTGTCAGCTCCCCGAAGAAGAATAAGAAACACAAGGAAGCTGACAACTCCAATGATCCCATAATTGATGAAGAACCTATTGTTGATCCTAATAGTATATCTATTTCCGATGCTGAAACTGAAGATGGTGCTGAACCTAATAAAGATAATGAGAAGAATGATCCTCCTGAAGTACAAGAAGAAGAAGCACCCGACAAGCGCAAGAGATATACTAGAGAAGACTTTGTTGCAAGAAGACATGGGAAGGAAAGAGAACCATGGGTACAGAAATCAATGCCCTTCCGAGGTAAGTCTTTCAAAACCAAAGAAGAAGAGCATTACAATAAATTTTGTGAATGGATGAAACCTCTTTTTCTTCAAATCCCTTTGACTGATGCTATTAAGTTGCCTCCGTACTCGAGGTATATGAAAGATATTGTTACTAATAAAAGAAAAGTTCCTAATGAGACAATATCTACTATGCTTGCTAATTACTCTTTCAGTGGTAAAATTCCTGAGAAGCTTGGTGATCCAGGTATACCCACCATTCCTTGCTCTATAAAAAATAATTATGTCAGAACTGCTTTATGTGATCTTTGTGCAGGAGTGAGTGTTATGCCTTTCTCTCTTTACAAAAGGCTTTGTTTAGATAAACTAATCCCTACAGATATCTCTCTTCAAATGGCTGATAAGTTAACATCCATTCCTCTTGGTATTTATGAGGATGTTCCTGTTGAAGTTGCTAATTTCTTGATCCTTACCGACTTTGTTGTGCTTGACATGCCCGAGGATGGGAGCATGTCTATTATTCTTGGTAGACCTTTTCTTAACACCGCAGGTGCTATTATTGATTGCAATAAAGGAAATGTAACTTTCAATGTTAATGAGAAGGAGCACACGGTATATTTTCCGAAGAAGATTGATAAAAGGCATGGCCTTAATTCTATTGAGAATATTGAGACCGTGAAGGTTGGAGAGTGGGATTGTCCTCTACATGTGCACCACAAATACAAAACCATTATGGCGGGGACAGTGTCAATTAAAATAAAGCTACCGTGATTACATTATAAGAAGTGAAACTTTTTGCTCGATATATCACCTGTTTGGTAGTAAGACTTGATCAACCTTGCTAACAAACATGTTTTATATGAGTAAAAAGAGAAGTTTGTCATGTTTTCATTTTCTTTATCTTTCATCCTCCTTGCTATACCAAAGTTTTATGTTTCTGAAGCTTCATATGTTTAACCATTGCTTCGAGCTTTCGGAAGTCTTGTAGCTTTCGGTACTTTGATTTTTTTCAAAAGGGAAGTTGTCAGAAAAATTCCAGAAACAATTATAATAAAAAATTTCATCAAAAAATAGACGCAGGGGCACATGGGGCCAACCAGGGGGCCACCCCTGCTCCAGGCGGCTAGGTGGCGCGGCCTGGCCCCTGGCCGCGCCACAGGGCGCCTGGGCCCACCTGGTCCCCCTTTCCAGGTACTTCTTCCTCCCTTCTCTCTCTCTCACTCCAAAAATCTTGATTTTTCTCCTGGAGATCGAGTTCTTGCTGTTCTTGGTGGCAAATTTTGATCTCTCTCTATAGCCCATCATTTGCATTGAGAATTTGAGCATTTGCTCCTTGGTATGTGACTCCTCCACCCCTCCAATTAGAATTTTGATTGGTAGTCTTATTTGTGAGTATTTAGAAGTTCTTGGTGCTGTTCATATGAGCTTGCATGCATGTTTAGAATTTTTATGAAGTTTCAACGCAAGTTTATGCATCAGGGTAGTGAGTAGATTAGTTTGCTCCAACTCATTTTGCTTAAACCTTCATTTTTGTGATATACCAAAAATTCCAGAAATGAGTTTGTTTGGAAAAGCAAAAGGATGGCTTGGTAAGAAGAGACCCAAGCCTACCGATAGACTAACTAGAGCTGCAGCTTCACCTTCTACCATGAGGACAAGTTACAATGATGATATCATGCCACCAGAGTTGCTCCACGAGACGGACACGACACGTGCCATGGCATACCCATGTTCAGATATCCTTGCGGCGGCAGCAAGGATCCGTGAGACATTCACTGGGGGAAGATCTCTAGCATCTTGTTTCCCCACATAAGCAGGAACGGATGGTCCTTCACCGCGATTGAGCTGGACGAGTTCGTGATCCAGCAACAGTTCCACAACCCCATGGAGGGGATTGTTCCCGAGGAAGAGGAGCCTTCTTCTTGGGAGGATAGCCGGGCATGAGTCTATGCGCCCGAGGCCTCGTACGATTCTTGGAGCTACCAGTACCACTTCGGAGCCGGAGGGAGCTCCTCGAGCCCGCAGTAACCAAGCCCAACTTAGGCCAAAAGCTTAAGCTTGGGGGAGTACGTCTAGTCCTGCCCGTGTTTGGGGTCGATGGGCGCCGACGGCGTCTAGAATGGGTGTTGGCATAATACACATGACATCGATCTACCCAAGTTCAGGGCCCTCCGATGAGGTAAAACCCATACTCCTCCCGTGTGACTATATGAGAATCACGATACAAATGGTGCTCCTTGAGCTGTTAGTGAGGAGGGAGATGGAGCTCTAGCTGCCAGACTCGCTGCCTTGGTAGTGTTCTACTATGTTTCTGGGTCTGTCTGGGTGCGAGTATGAGGGTGTTCGTCGTGCGTGTCGTGCCCCTCTGTGAGGGATGGGGTGAGGCTTTAGAGTGTATCCAGGGGTACAATAGTAAGGGTAGGACATGAGGTGGAGGCGGCTGCCAGCCTCTCTGGCTGGCTGCAGGGCCCGCCGGCCGTGTGCATCAGCGGCTGACACGCTGAGTCATCAAGGTACATGCAAGGGGGGGGGGGACGTGGCTACAAGGCCATCTCGCCCGGTCAGCATTGGCGGTGACACGGGCTGTGTAGCCTCGCTCACCCTTTCATCATCACCCCGCGGCGACGCCGAGTATGTTAATGCGTACTGCTTCCGTGATAGCATATACATCATTTGTCTTGTCTTCTCTTTGTATGGAGGTACAGACGGATGGGACGGGAGCCGGTCGTCCGGTTGGCGGCGGGCCAGCCGACGGGCCAAATCCCGCTTGTCGGTCGGGCATGCGTGGGCTCAGTGGGCCGAATATCGCTAGCCGCCCGGGTGCGTGTTGCCCAAGGGGGACGTCTATCGCCAGCCGACCTTGGGGAGGGGGGGGGGCAGGCTGTTGCAATTATGCCCTAGAGGCAATAATAAATATAGTTATTATTATAATTCCTGTATCAAGATAATCATTTATTATCCATGCTATAATTGTATTGAATGAAGACTTATATACATGTGTGGATACATAGACAAAACACTGTCCCTAGCAAGCCTCTAGTTGGCTAGCCAGTTGATCAAAGATAGTCACGGTCTTCTGATTATGAAGAAGGTGTTGTTGCTTGATAACTGGATCACGTCATTAGGAGAATCACGTGATGGACTAGACCCAAACTAATAGACGTAGCATGTTGATCCTGTCAGTTTGTTGCTACTGTTTTCTGCGTGTCAAGTATTTGTTCCTATGACCATGAGATCATATAACTCACTTATACCGGAGGAATGCCTTGTGTGTATCAAACGTCGCAACGTAACTGGGTGACTATAAAGATGCTCTACAGGTATCTCCGAAGGTGTTCGTTGAGTTAGTATGGATCGAGACTGGGATTTGTCACTCCGTGTGACGGAGGGGTATCTCGGGGCCCATTCGGTAATACAACATCACACACAAGCCTTGCAAGCAAAGTGACTTAGTGTAAGTTGTGGGATCTTGTATTACGGAACGAGTAAAGAGACTTGCCGGTAAACGAGATTGAAATAGGTATGCGGATACTGACGATCGAATCTCGGGCAAGTAACATACCGAAGGACAAAGGGAATGACATGCGGGATTATATGAATCCTTGGCACTGAGGTTCAAACGATAAGATCTTCGTAGAATATGTGGGATCCAATATGGGCATCCAGGTCCTGCTATTGGATATTGACCGAGGAGTCACTCGGGTCATGTCTGCATAGTTCTCGAACCCGCAGGGTCTGCACACTTAAGGTTCGACGTTGTTTTATGCGTATTTGAGTTATATGGTTGGTTATCGAATGTTGTTCGGAGTCCCGGATGAGATCATGTACGTCACGAGGGTTTCCGGAATGGTCCGGGTACGAAGATCAATATATAGGATGACCTCATTTGATTACCGGAAGGTTTTCGGAGTTACCGGGAATGACGAATGGGTTCCGGGTGTTCACCGGGGGGGGGGGGCAACCCACCCCGGGGAAGCCCATAGGCCTTGGGGGTGGCGCACCAGCCCTTAGTGGGCTGGTGGGACAGCCCAAGAAGGCCCTATGCGCCATAGGAAGAAAATCAAAGAGAAAAAGAAAAAAAAGAGGAGGTGGGAGAAAGGGGAAGGACTCCTCCTTCCAAACCTGGTTGGATTCGGTTTGGAAGGGGAGGACTCCCCCCCTTGGCTCGGCCGACCCCCTTGGGGCTCCTTGAGCCCCAAGGCAAGGCCCCCCCTCTCCCACCTATATATACGGAGGTTTTAGGGCTGATTTGAGACAACTTTGCCACGGCAGCCCGACCACATATCTCCACGGTTTTACCTCTGGATCACGTTTCTGCGGAGCTCGGGTGGAGCCCTGCTGAGATTAGATCACCACCAACCTCCGGAGTGCCGTCACCCTGCTGGAGAACTCATCTACCACTCTGTCTCTCTTGCTGGATCAAGAAGGCCGAGATCATCATCGAGCTGTACGTGTGCTGAACACGGAGGTGCCGTTCGTTCGGCACTAGATCGTGGGACGGATCGCGGGACGGTTCACGGGGCGGATCGAGGGACGTGAGGACGTTCCACTACATCAACCGTGTTTCTTAACACTTCTGCTGTGCGATCTACAAGGGTACATAGATCGAATATCCCCTCTCGTAGATGGACATCACCATGATAGGTCTTCTTGCGCGTAGGAAAATTTTTGTGTCCCATGCGACGTTCCCCAACAGTGGCATCCATAGCTAGGTTCATGCGTAGATGTCTTCTCGAGTAGAACACAAAAGTTTTTGTGGGCGGTGATGTGCGTTTTGCTGCCCTCCTTAGTCTTTTTTTGATTCCGCGGTATTGTTGGATTGAAGCGGCTTGGACCGACATTACTCGTACGCTTACGAGAGACTGGTTTCATCGCTACGAGTAACCCCGTTGCTCAAAGATGACTGGCAAGTGTCAGTTTCTCCAACTTTAGTTGAATCGGATTTGACCGAGGAGGTCCTTGTATAAGGTTAAATAGCAATTCATATATCTCCATTGTGGTGTTTGCGTAAGTAAGATGCGATCCTACTAGATACCCATGGTCACCACGTAAAACATGCAACAACAAAATTAGAGGACGTCTAACTTGTTTTTTCACGGTATGCTTGTGATGTGATATGGCCAACGATGTGATGCGATATATTGGATGTATGAGATGATCATGTTGTAATAGATAATATCGACTTGCACGTCCATGGTACGGCAACCGGCAGGAGCCATAGGGTTGTCTTTAAACCAACATTTGTGCTTGCAATTGCGTTTACTATTTTGCTAGGATGTAGCTTTAGTAGTAATAGCATGAGTAGCACGACAACCCCGATGGCGACACGTTAATGGAGATCATGGTGTGGCGCTGGTGACAAGAAGATCGTGCCGGTGCTTTGGTGATGGAGATCAAGGAGCACGTGATGATGGCCATATCATGTCACTTATGAATTGCATGTGATGTTAATCCTTTTATGCACCTTATTTTGCTTAGAACGACGGCAGCATTATGAGGTGATCTCTCACTAAAATTTCAAGACGAAATTGTGTTCTCCCCGACTGTGCACCGTTGCTACAGTTCGTCGTTTCGAGACACCACGTGATGATCGGGTGTGATAGACTCAACGTTCACATACAATGGGTGCAAAACAGTTACACACGCGGAACACTCGGGTTAAGCTTGACGAGCCTAGCATGTGCAGACATGGCCTCGGAACACATGAGACCGAAAGGTCGATCATGAATCATATAGATGATATGGTTAGCATAGGGATGCTTACCACTGAAACTATACTCAACTCACGTGATGATCGGACTTGAGCTAGTGTAAGTGGGTCATGAACCACTCAAATGACTAGAGAGATGTACTTTTTGAGTGGGAGTTTAGCAAGTAAATTGATTAAGTTAAACTCTAATTATCTTGAACATAGTCTAAGTCCACTTTGAATATATTTGTGTTGTAGACAATGGCTCACGCGACAGTCACCCTGAATTTTAATACGTTCCTAGAGAAAGCTAAGTTGAAAGATGATGGAAGCAACTTTGTAGACTGGGCTCGTAATCTTAAGCTAATCTTACAAGCTCGGAAGAAGGATTATGTCCTTAATGCTGCGCTAGGAGATGAACCACCCGCTACGGCTGACCAGGATGTTAAGAATGCTTGGTTAACACGTAAGGAGGACTACTTAGTAGTTCAATGTGCAGTCTTGTATGGCTTAGAACCGGGACTTCAATGTCGCTTTGAGCGTCATGGAGCATATGAGATGTTCCAGGAGTTGAAGTTTATCTTTCAGAAGAACGCCCGAATCGAGAGCTATGAGACCTCCGATAAATTCTATGCTTGCAAGATGGAGGAGAACTCGTCTGTCAGTGAACATGTGCTCAAAATGTCTGGGTACTCAAACCGTCTAGCTGAGCTGGGGATTGAACTCCCGCAAGAGGCTATCACTGACAGAATCCTTCAATCACTACCGCCAAGCTATAAGGTCTTTGTGTTGAACTACAACATGCAAGGGATGAACAAGTCACCCGGCGAGTTGTTTGTGATGCTGAAAGTCGCAGAGTCTGAACTCCGTAAAGAGCATCAAGTGTTGATGGTGAATAAGACCACTAGTTTCAAGAGAAACGGCAAAGGCAAGAAGGGTAATTCAAAGAAGAGCGGCAAGCCTGTTGCCAATCCGACGAAGAAACCCAAAGCTGGACCTAAGCCTGAAACAGAGTGCTACTATTGCAAGGGTATGGGTCACTGGAAGCGCAACTGCCCCAAGTATCTGGCTGATAAGAAGGTGGCCAAAGAAAAATCAGGTATATTTGATATACATGTTACTGATGTGTACTTAACCGGCTCTCGTAGTAGTGCCTGGGTATTCGATACCGGTTCTGTTGCTCATATTTGCAACTCGAAACAGGAACTACGGAATAGACGAAGGCTGGCGAAAGATGAAGTGACGATGCACGTAGGAAATGGTTCCAAGATTGATGCAATCGCCGTCGGCACAGTTTCACTTCAGTTACCATCAGGATTAGTTATGAACTTGAATAATTGTTATTTAGTGCATGCGTTGAGCATGAACATTATATCTGGATCTTGTTTATTGCGAGACGGTTACTCTTTTAAGTCAGAGAATAATGGTTGTTCTATTTCTGTGAGTAACATCTTTTATGGTCATGCACCCAATGTGAGAGGATTGTTCATATTGAATCTTGATAGTGATAAACATATACATAACATTGAGACCAAAAGAGTTAGATTTAACAATGATAGCGCCATATTTTTGTGGCACTGCCGCTTAGGTCATATTGATCTAAAACGCATGAAGAAACTCCATGCCGATGGACTTTTGGAGTCACTTGACTTTGATTCACTTGACACGTGCGAACCATGCCTCATGGGCAAGATGACTAAAACTCCGTTCTCCGGAACAATGGAGCGTGCCAGTGACTTGTTGGAAATCATACATACCGATGTGTGCGGTCCGATGAGCGTAGAGGCACGCGACGGATATTTTTATTTTCTCACCTTCACTGACGATTTGAGTAGATATGCTTATGTCTACTTAATGAAGCACAAGTCTGAAACATTTGAAAAGTTCAAGCAATTTCAGAGTGAAGTTGAAAATCATCGTAACAAGAAGATCAAGTTCCTACGGTCTGATCGTGGGGGTGAATATCTGAGTTTCGAGTTTGGTGCTCACTTAAGACAATGTGGAATTGTTTCACAGTTGACACCGCCTGGAACACCACAGCGTAATAGTGTGTCCGAACGTCTTAATCGTACTTTATTAGAGATGGTGCGATCTATGATGTCTCTTACCGATTTGTCGTTATCGTTTTGGGGTTATGCATTAGACACAGCTGCATTCACTTTAAATAGGGCACCATCAAAATCCGTTGAGACGACACCATACGAACTGTGGTATGGCAAAAGGCCAAAGTTGTCGTTTCTTAAAGTTTGGGGATGTGATGCTTATGTCAAAAAGCTGCAGCCTGAAAAGCTGGAACCCAAAGCGGAAAAGTGCATCTTCATAGGTTACCCAAAAGAGACAGTTGGGTACACCTTCTATCTCAAATCCGAGGGCAAAGTGTTTGTTGCTAAAAACGGAGCTTTTCTTGAGAAGGAGTTTCTCTCGAGAGAATTGAGTGGGAGGAAGATAGAACTTGATGAGGTTGTCGAACCTCTCATCCCTCTAGATGGTGGCGCAGGGCAAGGGGAAACCTCTGTCGTTGCGACGCCGGTTGAGGAGGAAGTTAATGATGATGATCATGAAACTCCGGTTCAAGTTCTTATCGAACCACGCAGGTCGACGAGACCACGTGCTGCTCCAGAGTGGTACGGTAATCCCGTTTTGTCAATCATGTTGTTAGACAACAATGAACCTGCAAATTATGAAGAAGCAATGGTGGGCCCAGATTCCAACAAATGGCTAGAGGCCATGAAGTCCGAGATAGGATCCATGTATGAGAACAAAGTGTGGACTTTGGAAGTACTACCTGAGGGTCGCAAGGCTATTCTGAACAAATGGATCTTTAAGAAGAAGACGGACGCTGACGGCAATGTGACCGTTTATAAAGCTCGACTTGTGGCAAAGGGTTTTTCACAAGTTCAAGGAGTTGACTACGATGAGACATTCTCACCCGTAGCGATGCTTAAGTCCGTCAGAATCATGTTAGCAATAGCTGCATTTTTCGATTATGAAATCTGGCAGATGGATGTCAAAACGTCGTTCCTTAACGGTTTCCTTAAGGAAGAGTTGTATATGATGCAACCCGAAGGTTTTGTCGATCCTAAGAATGCTAACAAGGTGTGCAAGCTCCAGCGATCCATTTATGGACTGGTGCAAGCATCTCGGAGTTGGAACAAACGCTTTGATGAGGTGATCAAAGCATTTGGGTTTATACAAGTGGTTGGAGAATCTTGTATATACAAGAAAGTGAGTGGGAGCTCTGTGGCGTTTCTAATATTATATGTGGATGACATATTGCTGATTGGAAACAACGTAGAGTTTTTGGAGAGCATAAAGGATTACTTGAATAAAAGTTTCTCCATGAAGGACCTAGGAGAAGCTGCTTACATTCTAGGCATTAAGATCTACAGGAATAGATCAAAACGCGTGATAGGACTTTCACAAAGCACATACCTTGATAAAGTTTTGAAGAGGTTCAAAATGGAATAGTCCAAGAAAGGGTTCTTGCCAGTTTTACAAGGTACGAGATTGAGTAAGACTCAGTGCCCAGCAACTGATGAGGATAGAAAGCATATGAGCACCATCCCCTATGCTTCAGCCATAGGTTCTATCATGTATGCAATGTTGTGCACTAGACAGGATGTTAGCCTGGCCATAAGTATGGTAGGAAGGTTCTAGAGTAATCCAGGAGTGGATCACTGGACGGCGGTCAAGAATATCCTGAAGTACCTGTAAAGGACTAAGGAGATGTTTCTCGTGTATGGAGGTGACGAAGAGCTCGCCGTAAAGGGTTACGTCGATGCAAGCTTTGACACAGATCCGGACGACTCTAAGTCGCAGACCGGATACATATTTATTCTTAATGGGGGTGCGGTAAGCTGGTGCAGTTCCAAGCAAAGCGTCGTAGCAGATTCTACATGTGAAGCGGAGTACATGGCTGCCTCTGAGGCGGCTAAGGAGGGTGTCTGGATGAAGCATTCATGACGGATCTTGGAGTGGTGCCAAGCGCACTGAATCCAATAACCTTGTTCTGTGACAACATGGGTGCCATTGCCTTAGCAAAGGAACCATGGTTTCACAAGAAGACCAGACACATCAAACGACGCTTCAACCTCATCCGCGACTACGTCGAAGGGGAGGACGTAAATATATGCAAAGTGCACACGGATCTGAATGTAGCAAACCCGCTGACTAAACCTCTTCCACGGGCAAAGCATGATCAACACAAGAACTGTATGGGTGTTAGATTTATTACAATGTAATTCGCATGATGATGTGAGGGCTAGATTATTGACTCTAGTGCAAGTGGGAGACTTTTGGAATTATGCCCTAGAGGCAATAATAAATATAGTTATTATTATAATTCCTGTATCAAGATAATCGTTTATTATCCATGCTATAATTGTATTGAATGAAGACTTATATACATGTGTGGATACATAGACAAAACACTGTCCCTAGCAAGCCTCTAGTTGGCTAGCCAGTTGATCAAAGATAGTCAGGGTCTTTTGATTATGAACAAGGTGTTGTTGCTTGATAACTGGATCACGTCATTCGGAGAATCACGTGATGGACTAGACGCAAACTAATAGACGTAGCATGTTGATCGTGTCATTTTGTTGCTACTGTTTTCTGCGTGTCAAGTATTTGTTCCTATGACCATGAGATCATATAACTCACTGACACCGGAGGAATGCTTTGTGTGTATCATACGTCGCAACGTAACTGGGTGACTATAAAGATGCTCTACACGTATCTCCGAAGGTGTTCGTTGAGTTAGTATGGATCGAGACTGGGATTTGTCACTCCGTGTGACGGAGAGGTATCTCGGGGCCCACTCGGTAATACAACATCACACACAAGCCTTGCAAGCAAAGTGACTTAGTGTAAGTTGCGGGATCTTGTATTACGGAACGAGTAAAGAGACTTGCCGGTAAACGAGATTGAAATAGGTATGCGGATACTGACGATCGAATCTCGGGCAAGTAACATACCGAAGGACAAAGGGAATGACATACGGGATGATATGAATCCTTGGCACTGAGGTTCAAACGATAAGATCTTCGTAGAATATGTGGGATCCAATATGGGCATCCAGGTCCCGCTATTGGATATTGACCGAGGAGTCACTCGGGTCATGTCTGCATAGTTCTCGAACCCGCAGGTTCTGCACACTTAAGGTTCGACGTTGTTTTATGCGTATTTGAGTTATATGATTGGTTACCGAATCTTGTTTGGAGTCCCGGATGAGATCACGGATGTCACGAGGGTTTCCGGAATGGTCCGGAAATGAAGATTGATATATAGGATGACCTCATTTGATTGCCGGAAGGTTTTCGGAGTTACCGGGAATGGCGAATGGGTTCCGGGTGTTCACCGGGTGGGGGGGAACCCACCCCGGGGAAGCCCATAGGCCTTGGGGGTGGCGCACCAGCCCTTAGTGGGCTGGCGGTACAGCCCAAGAAGGCCCTATGCGCCATAGGAAGAAAATCAAAGAGAAAAAGAAAAAAAGAGGAGGTGGGAAAAAGGGGAAGGACTCCTCCTTCCAAACCTAGTTGGATTCGGTTTGGAAGGGGAGGACTCCCCCCCTTGGCTCGGCCGACCCCCTTGGGGCTCCTTGAGCCCCAAGCCAAGGCCCCCCTCTCCCACCTATATATACGGAGGTTTTAGGGTTGATTTGAGACAACTTTGCCACGGCAGCGCGACCACATATCTCCACGGTTTTACCTCTAGATCGCGTTTCTGCGGAGCTCGGGCGGAGCCCTGCTGAGATTAGATCACCACCAACCTCCGGAGAGCCGTCACGCTGCTGGAGAACTCATCTACCACTCCGTCTCTCTTGCTGGATCAAGAAGGCCGAGATCATCGTCGAGCTGTACGTGTGCTGAACGCGGAGGTGCCGTCCGTTCGGCACTAGATCGTGCGACGGATCGCGGGACGGTTCGCGGGGCGGATCGAGGGACGTGAGGACGTTCCACTACATCAACCACGTTTCTTAATGCTTCTGCTGTGCGATTACAAGGGTACGTAGATCGGATATCCCCTCTCGTAGATGGACATCACCATGATAGGTCTTCGTGCGCGTAGGAATTTTTTTGTTTCCCATGCGACGTTCCCCAACACAGGCGGCCCCCAAATTTCTTGGAGACGGCTAATCTCCGCTGTTGGCATACCCAGGGGTAATATCCCCATCACTTCTTAACGAAGACGATTAATATTTTTTTTCCTGCATTTATTCATCTCTGTTGTGAGTGCACCCTTCGAGTATCATATTTAAGCCACCATATGTATCAATTAGACTTAATATTTGGCCAAGATGGGTTGCCTTGCTCATATGCTTGCCCTCTACGTTCTCGATTGTTCGGCTCATGGGTAAAAGGAGCACCTTGGTGATTGTTACGACCATATCACCCGGGTATGTACCTCAGACTCGTGAAGCCAAAAGCTAGTATTCTTAAGAAAACAATTGATCGGCCATGAGGGAAGTGAAAATAATTGATGATCATCACCAAAACCCGGGGTTATTTTCCCGAAGTAACCGTCAATCGCATACTATGGGTATCCGGTTATAACGTCTACGGTTAACGTAGCAACCCGAAGAAAGGAACCCAAGGTGGAACACTTTTCTTCGAAAGATGTTTCTTACGTTAACAAGTAATATAACATAACTCCCAGTGCGTGTTCTATCTGTTCGGACCAAATGATCGGATTGCCCGATTCGCTGAAGTGATTTCCTGTTACCACATGTTAAATAGTACGGAACACTCCCTGACCACTTGCGGTGGAGGTAGAAGCCGATGGCCGGTTAAGACAACGTTTACAACATGGGCGGAGTATGTTTGATGTGAAGTACATAGCTACATAGAATCAAACACCCGGTGGCTTGTCAAGGTTATCTATTATGGTATCTAGGGCCCAATCTTCTTGCGAGATACGAGAAGCTGGCATCACTTGGTCATACACCAAATGAAGTGGCACCTCATGACCATCTAGCCTACCGGCCTAACTCGAGCCAAATGCTCCACGTCGAGTTTGCTAAAGAGGGTCTTCACCATTGCCCACATCTCCCATGCTCCTTCCTGACAAGCCAATATCTTTCATATCTCTAAGTGATGCCGAGCTCCTTTAAATCGATTGGCCAGCTCGGCCGTTCCTTCAGGAGACGTCTCGGTTGGCCATAATTCCTTAACCATGCTCTTCATATCCTTCCAACCTCGCTCATGCACGATGGGATGTTCCTTTAGCAGGTTCCCTCGGAACAAGCTGGCCTCTTCTTTGGGGCACCCGGTCACGAGACCTAACAAGAGACATGACATGTATCCTACATTGGAATTGTACACATATCTTACGGAATTACAAGTTAAAATTTCACTCTCCAAACATGCCACCTTTCAGTCTCTAGTTCTGCTCATGGACTTGTGCTAGTTGAGTTTTTAACCTCTCAATTTCTTCGGCCTCTCGTTAATTTTCCGACTCGAGCTCGTTCCTTTCCTCCTGACTCCGAGCCACTACCTGGCGGTCGGCTTCGTGGTGTGATTCAGCATAACTTTAAGATTCTATGGCCGCATCGAGATATTTCTACAGTTGACCTATGGACTTGGCTATTATAAGGCAATATTTCTTTAGAAAAGGCGCCTTAAGAAATTATGCATATTTAAGCCTTTTTAGTCACCGTGTGCCTCCCTGGTGAACTTTTTAAGCTCCTCTAGTTTGGCCTTCGCCGCTGCCAACTGAGTTCGGTTTAACTCAAGGTCCTCAAACAATTTTTTTCCTCGATGCCTACACCATGTCGCAACAATACTCAGACCCTTAACTCAACCGGCCCGACCAAGTTAAGGCTCGGGTGATGGTGGGTTAGGATTTGTGTTGGATTGTCAAAATTAATCACTCACGTGCAGGTTGGTCGACATAAGGTTGGTGGCTCCGTCAAGTCCTGCTCGGGCGGCTCTGAGATATGTGTCTACCAAATTAAGAGCGTTGGACTCATGTTTGGAAAATGCAGGGTGACGCCTTAACTCCTTCCACCGTCGCGATTCATCACACTTTTGACTTCAGAATTGGTAACTGAGGCATTCTCGAAGACCTCGGTTCAGGATTACCACCTGGCACCGGCCTATGCTGAAGACCTCAGTTCAGGATTACCACTTGGCACCTCCCAGACGTCCTCAGACAAAGGTGGTTGTAAACGTCTCCTGCAGATCCTGACAAAGGTTATAAGTGCTCACAGTAGCTATAACAAAGACTAAACCACCATACACTTGGAATCCCTACAACCGTTTGGTGCGGACGAGGCCGGCGCCGCTCTTGCCAGTGTTCGACGTGTGGTGCGATAGCCCTTGGGAGCAAAAGTCAGCATACGCAAAATGATGGGAGACGAGCGCTCTTTTCAGGAATAGACCTCCTTGTTACTTACAACGGAGGAAGAGAGTGTCCCGGGATGATCGCCCAAGAGGGCCACCTTAGTGCGGTCAAGGCTCTCCTGGTAAAAGACTGCGTCCTCAGAATTAATCAATGTGTTCGGATTGTCATGGAATCATGGGTCATCGCCGCGGGAATAGCTCTTCGATTAAGGAGGAGGCCAGTTGAGTGTCTCGATCCAGCACCTCCAAGTCTGTTCGGAAAGTTTGAAGATTCGATCAACAAAAAAGCACATAACATCCGGATATGAAAATATAGCTGAAACTTACCCATTTAACAGGATTATGACTCAAATAGCCATCTCTGGTTCTGAGGCGGGCAAACTCTTCCTCGTCTCCTTTAAAGAGATTGGGGAGTATGGCTGCCATTGCTGCCTAGTCGGCGGGTCCTTTCCATTTGTAACGGGTCATGTCGTTTGTCCCATGGTAACGCCATAAGGGGTGCGTCCTTTGTTGAAGATGTTGGACACATTGAGTAATAGCAGCGGCCATGACGTCAATGATGGTCAACTTACTATGAGCTAACAACCTCACCTTAGTGGCCACACGCTTTACCTCGACATTCTTCGCTTGGGAAGGGTTTTCCAGTCGCCAATTAAACCGTAGCTTTACATGAGTGTTTGAGTATACGGGCAGACCCCTCCAGGCTGGATCGAATAGGGGGACGTCCTTGATATAAAACCATTCTTCAGAATCCTTCTTCGGGTTCCCAATAGGGTACCCCGTCCCGGCTATACACCATACTATAGCTCCGCCAACTTAAAAAATTGTTCCCCCCGGGTGCGGGGAACGAGGCAATTTTTTCTCCATAATTCAAAATGGGTCTCACAGCCTAGAAACATCTTGCAAAGGGCGACATAGCCCGAGATATGCAGAATGGATCCAGGGGTAAGATGATGGAGTTGGATCCCACAAAACTCTAGCAAGCCCCTCAGGAAGGGGTGAATGTGGAAGCCTAAGCCTCGTAAGAGGAAGGACATGAAGCATACCCTCTCTGTTGGAAATATGCCCTAGAGGCAATGATAAAATAGTTATTATTATATTTCCTGTTTCAAGATAATCGTTTATTATCCATGATATAATTGTATTGAATGAAAACATAGATACATGTGTGGATACATAGACAAAACAATGTCCCTAGCAAGCCTCTAGTTGGCTAGCCAGTTGATCAAGGATAGTCAAGGTTTTCTGACTATATGCAAGTGTTGTCAGATCACATCATTAGGAGAATCATGTGATGGACTAGACCCAAACTATGAACATAGCATGCGATCGTGTCATTTTGTTGCTATTGTTTTCTGCGTGTCAAGTATTTATTCCTATGACCATGAGATCATATAACTCACTGGCACCGGAGGAATACCTTGTGTGTATCAAACATCACAACGTAACTGGGTGACTATAAAGGTACTCTACAGGTATCTCCGAAGGTGTTCATTGAGTTAGTATGGATCAAGACTGGGATTTGTCACTCCGTGTGACGGAGAGGTATCTCGAGGCCCACTCGGTAATACAACATCAAACACAAGCCTTGCAAGCAATGTGACTAAGTGTAAGTCAGGGGATCTTGTATTACGAAATGAGTAAAGAGACTTGCCGGTAACGAGATTGAAATAGGTATGCGAATACCACGATCAAATCTCGGGCAAGTAACATACCGAAGGACAAAGGGAATGACATACGGGATTATATGAATCCTTGGCACTGAGGTTCAACCGATAAGATCTTCGGAGAATATGTGGGATCCAATATGAGCATCGAGGTCCCGCTATTGGATATTGAACGAGGAGTGTCTCGGGTCATGTCTACATAGTTCTCGAACCCGCAGGGTCTGCACACTTCAGGTTCGATGATGTTTTAGTATAGTTGAGTTATATGTGTGGTTACCGAATGTTGTTCGGAGTCCCGGATGAGATCACGGACGTCACGAGGGTTTCTGGAATGGTCCGGAAATGAAGATTGATATATAGGATGGTATCATTTGGTTACCGGAAAGTTTCGGTCAATTTCGGCAGTGTACCGGGAGTGACGAATGGGTTCTGAGTGTTCACCGGGAAGGGCCCACCCACCCGGGAGTGAGCCCATGGCCTTAGGGTGGCGCACCAACCCTTAGTGGGCTGGTGGAATCAGCCCAAGAAGGCTATGGCGCCACATGTGAAAAACCAAAGAAAAGAAAAAAAAGGAAAGAGGGAGGTGGGAAGGAAGAGGAGGACTCCTCCTTCCCAAACCGAATTGGAGGAGGAGTCCTCCTCCACCTTCGGCTGGCGCACCCTTGGGGCCCTTGTGCCCCAAGGCTATCCCCTCCTCTTCTCCTATATATATATATTGGTGGTTTTAGGGTTTTTGAGACACAACTTTGCCACGTGCAACTCAAACCTATTTCACATAGTTTTGCCTCTAGATCGGATTTGTGTGGAGCTCGGGCGGAGCCCTGAAGGAGTAGATCATCACCACCACCGGAGCGCCGTCACGTTGCCGGATAAGTCATCTACTTCTCTGTCTTGCTTGCTGGATCAAGAAGGCCAAGATCGTCATCGAGCTGTACGTGTGCTGAACGCGGAGGTACCGTCCGTTCGGCGCTAGATAGGAACGGATCGTGGGACGACGCTGATTTGAATCACGAAGCTGTACCACTACATCAACCGCGTTTCTTAATGCTTCCCGCTTAGCGATCTACAAGGGTACATAGATCTAATCTCCTCTCATAGATGGACATCACCATGATAGGTCTTCGTGTGCGTAGGAATTTTTTTGTTTCCCATGCAACGTTCCCCTACAGTGGCATCATGAGCTAGGTTCATGCGTAGATGTTATCTCGAGTCGAACACAAAAGGTTTTGTGGACGTTGATGTTCGATTTGCTTCCCTCCTTAGTCTTTTCTCGATTTGGCGGTATTGTTGGATTGAAGCGGCCCAGACCGACATTACTCGTACGCTTACGAGAGTCTGGTTTCATCTACTGACATGCAACTCGTTGCATAAAGATGACTGGCGGGTGTCGGTTTCTTCAACTTCAGTTGAATTGGTTTTGACCGAGGCATTATTTGGAGAGAGGTTAAATAGCAATTTGCACATCTCCCTTTTGGTTTTTGCGTAAGTAAGATGCGATCATACTAGATACCCATAGCAGCCACATAAAACATGCAACAACAAATTAGAGGACGTCTAACTTGTTTTTGCAGGGTATGCTTGTGATATGATATGGCCAATCACGTGATGTGATATATTGGATGTATGAGATGATCATGTTGTAATAGTTAATATCGACTTGCACGTCGATGCTACGACAACCGACATGAGCCATAGGGTTGTCGTTAAACTAACGTTTGTGTTAGCAGATGCGTTTACTATATTGCTAGGTCGTAGCTTTAGTAGTAATAGCATAGATAGCACAACAACCTCGATGGCGGCACGATGATGGAGATCATGGTGTGGCGCCGGTGGCAAGAAGATCATGCCGGTGCTTTGGTAATGGAGATCAAGAAGCACAAGATGATGGCCATATCATGTCACTTATGAATTGCATGTGATGTTAATCCTTTTATGCACCTTATTTTGCTTAGAACAACGGTAGCATTATAAGGTGATCTCTCACTAAAATTTCAAGATGAAATTGTATTCTCCCCGACTGTGCACCATTGCGACAGTTCGTCGTTTCGAGACACCACGTGATGATTGGGTGTGATAGACTCAACATTCACATACAACGGGTGCAAAACAGTTGCACACGCGGAACACTCGGGTTAAACTTGATGAGCCTAGCATGTGCAGACATGGCCTCGGAACACATGAGACCGAAAGGTCGAGCATGAATCTTATAGTTGATATGATTAGCTGCAAGATGCTTACCACTGAAACTATTCTCAACTCACGTGATGATCGGACTTGAGTTAATAAATTTGGATCATGTACCACTCAAATGACTAGAGAGATGTACTTTTTGAGTGGGAGTTTATCAGTAATTTGATTAGTTAAACTCTAATTATCTTAAACATAGTCTAAGTCCTCTTTGCAATATTTGTGTTGTAGATCAATGGCTCACGCAACAGTCACCCTGAATTTTAATACGTTCCTAGAGAAAGCTAAGTTGAAAGATGATGGAAGTAACTTTGTAGACTGGGCTCGTAATCTAAAGCTACTCCTGCAAGCTGGGAAGAAGGATTATGTCCTTAATGCTGCACAAGGAGATGAACCACCCGCTACGTCTAGCCAAGATGTTTTGAACGCATTGTTAACACGAAAGGAGGACTACTGAGTAGTTCAATGTGCAGTCTTGTATGGCTTAGAGCCGGGACTTCAACGTTGCTTTAAGCGTCATGGAGCATATGAGATGTTTTAGGAGTTGAAGTTTATCTTTCTGAAGAACACCCGGATCGAGAGGTATGAGACCTCCGATAAATTCTATGCTTGCAAGATGGATGAAAATTCGTCTGTCAGTGAACATGTGCTCAAAATGTGTGGGTACTCAAACCGTCTAGCTGAGATGGGGATTGAACCTCCGTAAGAGGCTATCACTGACAGAATTCTTCAATCACTGCCACCTAGTTATAAGAGCTTTGTGTTGAACTATAACATGCAAGGGATGGACAAGTCACCCGACGAGTTATTCGCGATGCTGAAAGTCACAGAGTCAGAACTCCGGAAAGAGCATCAAGTGTTGATGGTCAATAGGATCACTAGTTTCAAGATAAGCGACAAAGGCAAGAAGGGTAACTCCACGAAGAGCGGCAAGGCTGTTGCCAATCCGACGAAGAAACCCAAGGCTATACCTAAGCCTGAAAGAGAGTGCTATTATTGCAAGGGACTGGGTCACTGGAAGCACAACTGCCCCAAGTATTTGGGTGATAAGAAGACGGCCAAGGAAAAATCAAGTATATTTGATATATATTTTATTGATGTGTACATAACCAACTCTCGTAGTGGTGCCTGGGCATTTGATACCGGTTCTGTTGCTCATATTTGCAACTCGAAACAGGAACCGCGGAATAAACGAAGGCTGGCGAAGGCTGAAGTGACGACGCGCGTGGGAAATGGTTCCAAGTTTGATGCAATTGCCGTCGACACAGTTTCACTTCAGTTACCATCATGATTAGTTATGAACTTAAATAATTGTTATTTAGTGCCTGCGTTAAGCATGAACATTATATCTGGATCTTGTTTATTGCGAGACGGTTACTCGTTGAAGTCGGAGAATAATGGTTGTTCTATTTCTATGAGTAATATCTTTTATGGTCATGCACCCAATGTGAGAGGATTGTTCATATTGAATCTTGAAAGCAATGATACACATATACATAACATTGAGACCAAAAGATGTAGAGTTAACAATGATAGCGCCATGTTTTTGTGGCACTGCCGCTTAGGTCATATTGGTGTAAAGCGCATGAAGAAACTCCATTCCAATGGGCTTTTGGAGTCACTTGATTTTGAATCACTTGACACGTGCGAACCATGCCTCATGGGCAAGATGACTAAGACACCGTTCTCCGAAACAATGGAGCGTGCAAGTGATTTGTTGGAGATCATACATACCGATGTGTGCGGTCCGATGAGTGTGGAGGCGCGTGGCGGATATCGTTATTTTCTCACCTTCACTGACAATTTGAGTAGGTATGGATATATCTACTTGATGAAGCACAAGTCTGAAACATTTGAGAAATTCAAGCAATTTCAGAGTGAAGTTGAAAATCATCATAACAAGAAGATCAAGTTCCTACGTTCTGATCGTGGGGGTGAGTATCTGAGTTTTGAGTTTGGTGCTCACTTAAGACAATGTGGAATTGTTTCACATTTGACACCGCCTGGAACACGAGAGCGTAATGGTGTGTCCGAACGTCGTAATTGTACTTTGTCAGAAATGGTGCGATCTATGATGTCTCTTACCGATTTGCCGTTATCATTTTGGGGTTATGCATTAGAGACAGCTGCATTCACTTTAAATAGGGCACCATCAAAATCCGTTGAGACGACACCATACGAACTGTGGTATGGCAAAAGACCGAAGTTGTCGTTTCTTAAAGTTTGGCGATGTGATGCTTATGTCAAAAAGCTTCAGCCTGAAAAGCTGGAACCCAAAGCGGAAAAGTGCGTGTTCATAGGTTACCCAAAGGAGACAGTTAGGTACACCTTCTATCTCAAATCCGAAGGCAAAGTGTTTGTTGCTAAGAATGGAGCTTTTCTTGAGAAGGAGTTTCTCTCGAAAGGATTGAGTGGGCGGAAGATAGAACTTGATGAGGTTGTCGAACCTCTAGTCCCTCTAGATGGTGGCGCAGGGCAAGGGGAAACCCCTGTCGAAGCGACGCCGGTTGAGGAAGAAGTTAATGATGATGATCATGAAACTTCAGATCAAGTTCCTAGCCGACCTCGCAAGTCGACAAGATCACATACTACTCCTGAGTGGTACGGTAATCCTGTCTTATCAATCATGTTGTTAGACAACAATGAACCTGCGAATTATGAAGAAGCAATGGTGGGCCCGGATTCCGACAAATGGCTGGAGGCCATGAAGTCCGAGATAGGATCTATGTATGAAAAAAAAGTGTGGACTTTGGAAGTATTACCTGAAGGTCGCAAGGCTATTCAGAACAAATGGATCTTTAAGAAGAAGACGGACGCAGACGGCAATGTGACCGTTTATAAAGCTCGACTCGTGGCAAAGGGTTTTTCACAAGTTCAAGGAGTTGACTATGATGAGACGTTCTGACCGGAAGTGATGCTTAAGCCCATCTGAATCATGTTAGCAATAGCTGCATTTCTCGATTATGAAATCTGGCAGATGGATGTCAAAACGTCGTTCCTTAACGGTTTCTTAAGGAAGAGTTGTATATGATGCAACCCTAAGGTTTTGTCGATCCAAGTAATGCTAACAAAGTATTCAAGCTCCAACAATCCATTTATCGACTGGTGCAAGCATCTCGGAGTTGGGATAAGCGCTTTGATGTGGTGATCAAAGCATTTGGGTTTGTACAAGTGGTTGGAGAATCTTGTATTTACAAGAAAGTGAGTGGGGGCTGTGTGGCGTTTCTAATATTATATGTGGATGGCATATTGCTGATTGGAAACAACGTGGAGTTTTTGGAGAGCGTAAAGGATTATTTGAATAAAAGTTTCTCTATGAAGGACCTAGGAGAAGATGCTTACATTCTAGGCATTAAGATCTATAGGGATAGATCGAGACGCATGATAGGACTTTCACAAAGCACATACCTTGATAAAGTTTTGAAAAACTTCAAAATGGAACAGTCCAAGAAGGGGTTCTTGCCAGTATTACAAGGTATAAAATTGAGTAAGACTCAGTGCCCAGCAATTGCGGAAGATAGAGAACAAATAAGTTCCGTCCCCTATGCTTCAACCATAGGTTCTATCATGTATGCAATGCTGTGCACTAGACCAGACGTCAGCTTGGCCATAAGTATGGCAGGCAGGTTTCAAAGTAATCCATGAGTGGATCAATGGACGACGGTCAAGAATATTCTGAAGTACCTGAAAAGGACTAAGCAAATGTTTCTCGTTTATAGAGGTGACGAAGAGCTCGTCGTAAAGGGTTACGTCGACGCAAGCTTTGACACTGATCCACATGACTCTAAGTCTCAAACCGGATATGTATTTGTTCTTAATGGGGGTGCGGTAAGCTGGTGCAGTTCCAAGCAAAGCGTCGTAGCAGATTCTACATGTGAAGCGGAGTACATGGCTGCCTCAAAGGCAGCTAAGGAGGGTGTCTCGATGAAGCAGTTCATGACGGATCTTGGAGTTGTGTCGAGCGCACTAAATCCAATAACTCTGTTATGAGACAACACTGGTGCCATTGCTTTAGCAAAGGAACCAAGGTTTCACAAGAAGACCAGGCATATCAAACGACGCTTTAACCTCATCCGCGACTACGTCGAAGGAGAGGACGTAAATATTTGCAAAGTGCACACGATACGAATGTAGCAGATCTGCTGACTAAACCTCTTCCACGGGCAAAACATGATCAACACCAGAACAGTATGGGTGTTAGATTTATTACAATGTAAATGCATGGCGATGTCAGGACTAGAATATTGACTCTAGTGCAATTGGGAGACTGTTGGAAATATGTCCTAGAGGCAATGATAAAATAGGTATTATTATATTTCCTACTTGAATATAATCGTTTATTATCCATGCTATAATTGTATTGAATGAAAACATAAATACATGTGTGGATACATAGACAAAACAATGTCCCTAGCAAGCCTCTAGTTGGCTAGCCAGTTGAGCAAGGATAGTCAAGGTTTTCTGACTATATGCAAGTGTTGTCACTTGATAACTGGATCACATAATTAGGAGAATCATGTGATGGACTAGACCCAAACTATGAACGTAGCATGTGGTTGTGTCATTTTGTTGCTATTGTTTTATGCGTGCCAAGTATTTATTCCTATGACCATGAGATCATATAACTCACTAGCACCGTAGTAATACCTTGTGTGTATCAAATGTCGCAACGTAACTGGGTGACTATAAAGGTACTCTACACGTATCTCCGAACGTGTCCGTTGAGTTAGTATGGATCAAGACTGGGATTTGTCACTCCATGTGACGGAGAGGTATCTCGGGGCCCACTCGATAATACAACATCACACAGAAGCCATGCAAGCAATGTGACTAAGTTTATTCACCGGATCTTATATTACGGAACGAGTAAAGAGACTTTCCGGTAACGAGATTGAAATAGGTATGCGGATACCGACGATCAAATCTCGGGCAAGTAACATACCGAAGGACAAAGGGAATGACATACGAGATTATATGAATCCTTGGTATTGAGGTTCAACCGATAAGATCTTTGGAGAATATGTGGGATCCAATATGGGCATCTAGGTCCCGCTATTGGATATTGACCGAGGAGTGTCTCGGGTCATGTCTACGTAGTTCTCGAACCCGCAGGGTCTGCACACTTCAGGTTCGATGATGTTTTAGTATAGTTGAGTTATATGTGTGGTTATCGAATGTTGATAAGAGTCCTGTATGAGATCACGGACGTCACGAGGGTTTTCGGAATGGTCCGGAAATGAAGACTGATATATAGGATGGTTTCATTTGGTTACCGGAAAGTTTCACGCAATTCCGGTAGTGTACCGCGAGTGACGAATGGGTTCCGAGTGTTCACCAGGAGGGGCCCACCCTCCCGGGAGTGAGCCCATGGCCTTAGGGTGGCGCACCAGCCCTTAGTGGGCTGGTGGAATTAGCCCAAGAAGGCTATGGCGCCACATGTGAAAAAATCAAAGGAAAGCAAAAAAGGAAAGAGGGAGGTGGGAAGGAAGAGGAGGACTCCTCCTTCCCAAACCGAATTGGAGGAGGAGTCCTCCTCCACCTTCAGCCGGTGCACCCTTGGGGCCCTTGTCTCCCAAGGCTAGCCCCTCCTCTCCTCCTATATATATTGGTGGTTTTAGGGTTTTTGAGACACAAATTTGCCATGTGCAACTCAAACCTATTCCACATAGTTTTGCCTCTAGACCGGATTTCTGAGGAGCTCGGGCGGAGCCCTACAGGAGTAGATCATCACGACCACCGCAGCACTGTCACGCTGCCGGATAACTCATCTACTTCTCCGTGTTGCTTGCTGGATCAAGAAGGCCGAGATCGTCATCGAGCCGTACGTGTGTTGAACGCGGAGGTGCCATCCGTTTAGCGCTAGATCGGAATGAATCGTGGGATGGATCGTGGGACGACGGTGATTTGAATCACTAAGCTGTACCACCACATCAACCGCGTTTCTTAACGCTTCCCTCTTAGCGATCTACAAGGGTACGTAGATCTAATCTCCTTTCGTAGATGGACATCACCATGATAGGTCTTCGTGTGCGTAGGATTTTTTTTGTTTCCCATGCAACGTTCCCCTACAGTGGCATCATGAGCTAGGTTCATGCGTAGATGTTATCTCGAGTAGAACACAAAAGGTTTTGATGTTCGATTTGCTGCCCTCCTTAATCTTTTCTCGATTCGGCGGTATTGTTGGATTGAAGCGGCCCGGACCGACATTACTCATACGCTTACGAGAGACTGGTTTCATCGACTGACATGCAACTCGTTGCATAAAGATGACTGGCGGGTGTCGTTTTCTTCAACTTTAGTTGAATTGGTTTTGACCGAGGCAGTCCTTGGAGAGAGGCTAAATAGAAATTTGCACATCTCCGTTGTGGTTTTTGCGTAAGTAAGATGCAATCATACTAGATACCCATAGCAGCCACGTAAAACATGCAACAACAAATTAGAGGACGTCTAACTTGTTTTTGCAGGGTATGCTTGTCATATGATATGGCCAATGATGTGATGTGATATATTGGATGTGTGAGATGATCATGTTGTAATAGTCAATATCGACTTGCACGTCGATGCTACGGCAACCGGCAGGAGCCATAGGGTTGTCTTTAAACTAACGTTTGTGTTTGCAGATGCGTTTGCTATATTGCTAGGTCGTAGCTTTAGTAGTAATAGCATAAATAGCACGACAACCTTGATGGCGGCACGATGATGGAGATCATGATGATGGAGATCATGGTGTGGCGCCGGTGACAAGAAGATAATGTCGGTGCTTTGGTGATGGAGATCAAGAAGCACATGATGATGGCCATATCATGTCACTTATGAATTGCATGTGATGTTAATCCTTTTATGCAGCTTATTTTGCTTAGAACGATAGTAGCATTATAAGGTGACCTCTCACTAAATTTCAAGATGAAATTGTGTTCTCCCCGACTGTGCACCGTTGCGACAGTTCGTCGTTTTGAGACACCACGTGATGATCGGGTGTGATAGACTCAACGTTCACAAACAACAGGTGCAAAACAGTTGCACATGCGGAACACTCGGGTTAAACTTGACGATCCTAGCATGTGAATACATGGCCTCAGAACACATGAGAGCAAAAGGTTGAGCATGAATCGTGTAATTGATATGATTACCATAGAGATGCTTACCACTGAAACTATTCTCAACTCACGTGATGATCAGACTTGAGTTAGTAAATTTGGATCATGTACCACTCAAATGACTAGAGAGATGTACTTTTTGAGTGGGAGTTTATCAGTAATTTGATTAGTTAAACTCTAATTATCTTAAACATAGTCTAAGTCCTCTTTGCAATATTTGTGTTGTAGAACAATGGCTCACGCAATAGTCACCCTGAATTTTATTACATTCCTAGAGAAAGCTAAGTTGAAAGATGATGGAAGCAACTTTGTAGTCTGGGCTCGTAATCTAAAGCTTCTCCTGGAAGGTGGGAAGAAGGATTATGTCCTTAATGCTGCGCTAGGAGATGAACCACCCGCTACGTCTAGCCAAGATGTTTTGAACGCCTGGTTAACACGTAAGGAGGACTACTCAGTAGTTCAATGTGCAGTCTTGCATGGCTTACAGCCGGGACTTCAACGTCGCTTTGAGCGTCATGGAGCATATGAGATGTTCCAGGAGTTGAAGTTTATCTTTGAGAAGAATGCTCGGATCGAGAGGTATGAGACCTCCGATAAATTCTATGCTTGCAAGATGGAGGAGAATTCGTCTGTCAGTGAACATGTGCTCAAAATGTCTGGGTTCTCAAACCATCTAGCTGAGCTGGGGATTGAACTCCCGCAAGAGGCTATCACTGACGGAATTCTTCAATCACTGCTACCTAGCTATAAGAGCTTTCTTTTGAACTATAACATGCAAGGGATGAACAAGTCACCTCGCGAGTTATTCGCGATGCTGAAAGTCGTAGAGTTAGAACTCCGAAAAGAGCATCAAGTGTTGATGGTCAATAAGACAACTAGTTTCAAGAGAAACGACAAAGGCAAGAAGATTAACTCCAAGAAGAGCGGCAAACCTGTTGCCAATCCGATGAAGAAACCCAAGGCTGGACCTAAGCCTGAAACACAGTGTTATTATTGCAAGGGACTGGGTCACTCGAAGCGCAATTGCCCCAAGTATTGGCTGATAAGAAGGCAGCCAAGGAAAAATCAGGTATATTTGATATACATTTTATTGATGTGTACTTAACCAACTCTCGTTGTAGTGCCTGGGTATTTGATACCGGTTCTGTTGCTCATATTTTCAACTCGAAACAGGAACTGCGGAATAAACGAAGGCTGGCGAAGGATGAAGTGACGACGCGCGTGGGAAATGGTTCCAAGGTTGATGCAATCGCCGTTGGCACAGTTTCACTTCAGTTACCATTAGGATTAGTTATGAACTTAAATAATTGTTATTTAGTGCGTGCGTTAAGAATGAACATTATATCTGGATCTTGTTTATTGTGGGACGGTTACTCGTTTAAGTCAGAGAATAATGGTTGTTCTATTTCTATGAGTAATATCTTTTATGGTCATGCACCCAATGTGAGAGGATTGTTCATATTGAATCTTGAGAGCGATGATACACATATACATAACACTGAGATCAAAATATATAGAGTTAACAATGATATCGCCATGTTTTTGTGGCACTGCCGCTTAGGTCATATTGGTGTAAAGCGCATGAAGAAACTCCATTACGATGGGCTTTTGGAGTCACTTGATTTCGAATCACTTGATCTCAGTAATGTGACCGTTTATAAAGCTCGACTTGTGGAAAAAGGTTTTTCACAAGTTCAAGGAGTTCACTACGACGAGACGTTCTCACCGGCAGTGATGCTTAAGCCCGTCCGAATCATGTTAGCAATAGCTGCATTTTTCGATTATGAAATCTGGCACATGGTTGTCAAAACGGCATTCCTCCACGGTTTTCTTAAGGAAGAGTTGAATATGATGCAACCCGAAGGTTTTGTCGATCCAAATAATGCTAACAAAGTATGCAAGCTCGAGCGATCCATTTATGTACTGGTGCCAGCATCTCGGAGTTGGAATAAGCGCTTTGATGAGGTGATCAAAGCATTTGTGTTTATACAAGTGGTTGGAGAATCTTGTATTTACAAGAAAGTGAGTGGGAGCTCTGTGGCGTTTCTAATATTATATGTGGATGACATATTGCTGATTGGAAACAACGTGGAGTTTTTGGAGAGCATAAAGGATTACTTGAATAAAAGTTTCTCTATGAAGGACCTAGGAGAAGCTGCTTACATTCTAGGCATTAAGATCTATAGGGATAGATCGAGACGCCTGATAGGACTTTCACAAAGCACATACCTTGATAAAGTTTTGAAGAAGTTCAAAATGGAACAGTCCAAGAAGGGGTTCTTGCCAGTATTACAAGGTATAAAATTGAGTAAGACTCAGTGCCCAGCAACTGTGGAAGATAGAGAACAAATGAGTTCCATCCCCTATGCTTCAACCATAGGTTCTATCATGTATGCAATGTTGTGCACTAGACCAGACGTCAGCTTGGCCATAAGTATGGCAGGCAGGTTATAAAGTAATCCAGGAGTGGATCACTGGATGATGGTCAAGAATATTCTGAAGTACCTGAAAAGTACTAAGCAAATGTTTCTCGTTTGGGGAGGTGAAGAAGAACTCGTCGTAAAGGGTTATGTCGACGCAAGCTTTGACACTGATCCAGATGACTCTAAGTGTCAAACCGGATACGTATTTATTCTTAATGGGGGTGCGGTAAGCTGGTGCAGTTCCAAGCAAAGCGTCGTAGAAGATTCTACATGTGAAGCGGAGTACATGGCTACCTCGGAGGCAGCTAAGGAGGGTCTCTGGATGAAGCAGTCTATGATAGATCTTGGAGTTGTGCCGAGCGCACTAAATCCAATAACTCTGTTCTGTGACAACACTGGTGCCATTGCTTTAGCAAAGGAACCAAGGTTTCACAAGAAGACCAGGCATATCAAACGACGCTTCAATCTCATCCGCGACTACGTCGAAGGAGAGGACGTAAATATTTGCAAAGTGCACACAGATCTGAATATAGCAGATCCGCTGACTAAACCTCTTCCACGGGCAAAACATGATCAACACCAGAACTGTATGGGTGTTAGATTTATTACTATGTAAATCATATGGCGATGTGAGGACTAGATTATTGACTCTAGTGCAAGTGGGAGACTGTTGGAAATATGCCCTAGAGGTAATGATAAAATAGTTATTATTATATTTCCTGTTTCAAGATAATCGTTTATTATCCATGCTATAATTGTATTGAATGAAAACATAGATACATGTGTGGATACATATACAAATCAATGTCCCTAGCAAGCCTCTAGTTGGCTATCCAGTTGATCAAGGATAGTAAAGGTTTTCTGACTATATGCAAGTGTTGTCACTTGATAACTGGATCATATCATTAGGAGAATCATGTGATGGACTAGACCCAAACTAGGAACGTAGCATGTGATCGTGTCATTTTGTTGCTATTGTTTTCTGCGTGTCAAGTATTTATTCCTATGACCACGAGATCATATAACTCATTGGCACCGGAGGAATACCTTGTGTGTATCAAATGTCGCAATGTAACTGGGTGACTATAAAGGTACTCGACACGTATCTCCGAACGTGTCCGTTGATTTAGTATGGATCAAGACTGGGATTTGTCACTCCGTGTGACAGAGAGGTATCTCGGGGCCCACTCGGTAATACAACATCACACACAAGCCTTGCAAGCAATGTGACTAAGTGTAAGTCACGGGATCTTGTATTACAGAACGAGTAAAGAGAGTTGCCGGTAACGAGATTGAAATAGGTATGCGGATACCGACGATCAAATCTCGGGCAAGTAACATACCGAAGGACAAAGGGAATGACATACGGGATTATATGAATCCTTGGCACTAAGGTTCAATCGATAAGATCTTTGGAGAATATGTGGGATCCAATATGGGCATCCAGATCCCGCTATTGGATATTGACCGAGGAGTCTCTCGGGTCATGTCTACGTAGTTCTCGAACCCGCAGGGTCTGCACACTTAAGGTTCGATGATGTTTTAGTATAATTGAGTTATATGTGTGGTTACCGAATGTTGTTCAGAGTCCCGGATGAGATCACGGATGTCACGAGGGTTTTTCGAATGGTCCGGAAACGAAGATTGATATATAGGATGGTTTCATTTGGTTATCGGAAAGTTTCGGGCAATTCCGGCAGTGTACCGGGAGTGACGAATGGGTTCCGGGTGTTCACCGGGAGGGGCCCACCCACCCGGGAGTGAGCCCATGGCCTTAGGATGGCGCACCATCCCTTAGTGGGCTGGTGGAATCAGCCCAAGTAGGCTATGGCGCCACATGTGAAAAAACCAAAGGAAAGAAAAAAAAGGAAAGAGGGAGGTGGGAAGGAAGAGGAGGACTCCTCCTTCCCAAACCGAATTGGAGGAGGAGTCCTCCTCCACCTTCGGCCGGTGCACCCTTGGGGCCTTTGTGCCCCAAGGCTAGCCCCTCCTCTCCTCCTATATATATTGGTGGTTTTAGAGTTTTTGAGACACAACTTTGCCACGTGCAACTCAAACCTATTCCACATAGTTTTGCCTCTAGATCGGATTTCTGCGGAGCTTGGGCGGAGCCCTGGTGGAGTAGATCATCACCACCACCGGAGCGCTGTCACCCTGCTGGAGAACTCATCTACTTCTCCGTCTTGCTTGCTGGATCAAGAAGTCCGAGATCGTCATCGAGTTGTACGTGTGCTGAACACGGAGGTGCCGTCTGTTCGGCGCTAGATCGGAACGGATCGTGGGACGGATCGTGGGACAACGGTGATTTGAATCATGAAGCTGTACCACTACATCAACCACGTTTCTTAGCGCTTCCCGCTTAGCGATCTACAAGGGTACGTAGATCTAATCTCCTCTCGTAGATGGACATCACCATGATAGGTCTTCGTGTGCGTAGGAATTTTTTTGTTTCCCGTGCAACGTTCCCCAACACTCTCTTCCTTGCATGGACCAGGGAAGTTCTCTGCAAAAGCCTCGCCGTTTGCGGAAGTTAATCCCGCGCGGGTAGACACTAGATCTGAAGCAGGGGAATATCCTTGCGCTTCAAGGTCGCTCAATCGTAGAGGGGAGACTGAACATCTTGCCCAGTCGCTTGGGAGGGGGCCATGAGGGTGTGAGGAGGAACCTAGGACGCTTGCCATGTCTCCGAGCTCCCTGATTTTTGGTCTCCAAGGGTTGGGGAATAGGATGTGTTGCTCATGCCACACCCCACCTATTTAATGGGCGTTTTTTCCTTTGACCCGTGAAGTGCATTTCTCTAAAAGACTACTAGACCACCTGCCTCCCATCGGCGTGCGGTAATCGAGAGATGTCATTGACCTTAAGCAAGAAAGTTTATACTATGGGCCACACGAGTTTCTCCAATCAGGAACTCATCGGTGGCCGAACTACTGTCAGCCGAACATTGGAGAATAGAATAAATCGCCGCGCAAGGCAGAGACTTTGGACACGTGAAGCTACTAGGGATCATGGACCCCGACATTGGAGGCTAATTTGGGGGCTACTGAAGGAGTCCTCGGGCCGCCGACCTATCTCTTATGGGTAGGATAGGTGTGTAGCTCTATGACTATTACTTAAAGGCCAAGCTATAAGACTACTCCATGTTCATAACGTAAACCTCCGGTGCCTTGGTGTGTCCTCCAAGTCAAGATGGGGGAATCGACATCTTTACTCCCTGATGGCAACCGATCATGTGTAACCCTAGGTACCCCTGGTGTCTATATAAACCAGAGGGTTTTAGTTTGTAGGGGACAGAACCATCATCCTACTTATCTAGGATTTAGTTCATCTGATCTCAAGGTAGATCGATTCTGTAATCGTCATACACACATCAATATAATCAAGTAGGACGTACGGTTTTATCTCTTTGAGAGGGCCCGAACCTGGGTAAATACTGTCCCTGTGTTCCCTATTCCTCATTGATCCAAGAACCACATCTCGGTACCCCCTGCGTGAGATCCGCCGGTTTTGACATCGACAACGGGGTTCAGAGCTTCTTGACGACATAGTAGTACAGAGGCTTATAGTACTCCGACCACATCGCCGTTCGTATTGTGGGCGCGCTCGTCTGGTGACTTCCACCATGTCCGCCACGACCATCGCAACCACCACGCCCAACGCCATCACGAGGCCCATCGGCGACCAACCGCTTCTTGATCTTCTCCTTCTTTGCGGCCTTGGACGTAGAGCAGCGGGAATGGAAGAAGAGAGTGGGGGGGATTTTGACGCGAAAACAGTGCACGTTGCTCGAAGAGCGTGAGCTCCGCCTTCCTTTTGGATGGTCGATCATGGGGTAGAGAGCGACGTTCCGCGTGTCCGGACTTTCACAAAATCATCCCATGTTTGATTTTGGTTTGCGAAAGAAAACACGTCCGAACCACTCGACGGACCTGTACATATCTGCCTCGAATGACTTTTATGATTCAAACAACATGGTCTCAATGAATACAGACGGTTTGGGAGTCACTGTTGGAGATGTCCTTCTACATATTTACCCCCCTATATCGAGAAGACGTGATTGGCTGGTAGTTGCATGTGGACGAAGATGTTCATTTGTGTCGTCCTGTAGCGCTACAGGCTGCGCGGTTTACTGTGTGATGTAGGTAGTGTTTTCTACACGGTACTGTAGCCGGTCATCACTTACTGACACACATCGAGATCGGATACAAAAATTTGATACCGCTGAACGACACGAGGGCCCTCCCTCTACGCTGGTGCAGTATACGTAGGGAAGTACGATGCCAGATGATGGATGTCACAAGAGATGGTCTCTGTCAAAATGCACGTCGTCTTTTAAAAGCACACAGAAAAAATAAAATAACGCACGTCGTTTCGTAAACGATTGCCAGCATCTTTTTTGATGAGACGAGAGTTACCACTCACCACAGTCAGTGATAATAGCAAAAGCGATGTACCGAAAATGCACGTGACGTCGTGTTTTGACAGTACAGAAAATAAATAACGCATGTCGTTTCAGAAAGGATTGCCAATGAGATGATAGTTTCTTTTTTTTGAACAATGAGTTTTTAATTTTTTGAAAAGGAGGATTTATACCCGGCCATTGCATGTATCCATTCAATTAACTTTTTTAAAAGAAGGATTTCATGAACATTTATAATGGGTTATTTTTATCCCCAACTTCTGCATGTATCCATTTTTGTTAATCCATGAACATTTTATTATTTCCTGAACGTTTGTTCAGGAAAAAATAAAATGCTTATGGATTCAAAAAAAATTGATGATTTGTAAATACTGTTCACATATTATAAAAGAATTCACAATTTTGAAAAATATATTCAGCAAACATAAAATGTTCATGATTTTGAAAATGATCATGATTCAAAACTTATCCATGAATTCAAAGAAAATATCTATCAAACTTTAAAAAATGTTGAGAAAAACTAAAAAAAATCACGAATTTCAAAATTTGTTCCCCATTTAAAAAAAATATTGATTCAAAAATTGTTCACTGAGTAAAGAACTGTCAATGCATTTCACAAAAAACATAAGTGGACATCAATTAACAAAATTTGATCACATGAACACCACGACCATCATTAACAAGGGTGGAAGAAAAGATAAGTGACAACATGATAGGCCACCATGTTAAATAGAAAAATACAGGATGCTAATATGTGAGAGTATTGAGTCATACTTATTGGGTAACAATGTAATAATTTTTTCTCCCGTTGCAACACATGAGCATATATGCTAGTAATACAGTAGTCGGCTTGAAGCCGCCATCTAGACAACACGTGTTGCTACGCCAATCCCCTTGATGAAGGTGTGCCGAATATCCAAGCCTAATTTATCCCTACTAATAAAACATCTATTGCTTCTGTGGTACGTCACTAAAATTGCCTCTAAAATTGTCTAATATTACCCACCAATGCCACTTATAAGTTATAAAAAACATTTTGCAGGGAATCCTTGCATGGGCCGGCCCAAGCATAAGGACGAGCTATACTACGCTCTGCTCGCTGGAAAATAAACAACACGCCCATTTGGGCCAGCCCATGGGCGGGGGCCTGATTTTTTTAGTTTTGTAATTATTATTTATCTGTTCCTTTTTATTTTTCCTAATTCAAATAAATAAATAAAATAATTCGAAAAATTATATTTACATAAAAGTTTGATAAAACATAAAATGTTTGCGAATTCAAAAATTGTTCGGGGTTTTTGTAAAAAATATTTGCATATTAATAAAACGTAATTTTCGAGAAAACATTCGTGAATAAAAAAAGTCCATCATTTTGAGCAATTATTCGCCAATTCACAAGAAAATACTTGAAAACAGTTCATAATATAAAATATTGTTTGGAATTTCAAAAAAACATTTATAAATAGTAAAAAATGTTGTCGATTTTAAAAATGTTTCTAAATTTGTAAAAGTGTTCACGAATGATCGAATGTATGCAGTTCAACAGTAATGCTTGTGAGTCTTTCAGATTATATACCTGAGTGAATTTTGAAGAATTAATTGTCAGGGTGGATCGGAATATTATAGTATATTTAAAAAAATGTTTTTTGAAATTCAAAATAATTCTTTGAGTTACCAATTTTTTTGACAACCATGATATTTTTTAAAAAATATGAACATTTTTTCAACTTGTGAATTGTGAATAAAATTAAAAGAAGAAATATTTTGTTGCATTTGTGAACAAATTTTGAAAATCATGCGATGAGATATGAACATAATGTGGTCATCGCCATTGAAGATGGTGTTTTTTTCTCCCTTTGCAACGCACGGACCCTTTTGCTAGTACCAAACAAACATCTTACCGAACCCTAACATCTATAACCGGATGACCTAGCCCAGCCACACAGCGGGACTGGGTCCCACACCGGTCTGACGCGCTCTCACAGGATGCCATCGCCATCTTTCACGCCGACCCATCTTCAAAGCAGGAACTAACGCATTTACCATGCCTGGCCTGCCGACGACGCCACCACGGCGTTATACAACACCACCATCCTTCACGTGTCCATCCACACGCGCACGTCGCCGAAATTCCGCACCATCATGCCGTCGTGATACGTCGTCGGCCTTGCGATAGATGCAACACCACTCCTCCTCTTGTCCCCTCCATCCATCACTTGCTCGAAAACGATGCCCCCAGGAGGAAAAGTGATACTGCGAAACTGCAACGATGATGCCGGGAGACCCAGATCAAGAATTTTCCCGGAACATCCCGAGCCTGATGACGCAAACTGCAACGATGATGCCGCAACAAGGGAACACCATCAAAGACGCCGCCATCGTCTGCCATGACCATAGCCGACGTGATTTTCACCGGCAGTTACGCCACCAGGCGTTCCCCACCGGCGTCGTTGGTCCATTCAACCGGAGAAAGCTCCAAAACGATGCCCTGAAGAGGGACTATGACGCAAAAGCACTGCCATCACTCGATCCCACGGAGATCTATCATTTCCTCGGAGTTGCACGCGCTGTCATGGATCAGGGAAAGGTAGAACCCGGCGGATCCGCCCAGCCACCGACGTGTTGCGCTTGCCACCGCGTCGACCGTAATCCAAGGACCAAGGCCCACACGTGGGCCCAGATTCGGCCGCGCCGCCGTCGACCGATCTGGTCACGCCGCTGCCATCCCTGGCGATCGTGACTCACCAGAACGCGAAGCCGTCTGCCGTGAAGGAACGAAATCGTCGAAGCACCGCCACAACCCCTCGTGATGTCCGGCCTGACGCCAGCTCCAGCACGGGAGCGCCGGCTCGTGCCACCCCCAGACGAGCGGGAGGACCCCGAGTGCTCGCCGCCATCGGTGACGGCAAGGATTCGTGTGGTCGCGCCATTGGGCGGTGACGAGGGAGGAGGAAGTGGAGAGGGGGAATCCGAGCGATGGGATCTGGGGGCCTCCCGCCCACCACGCGGGAAGCGACTTGGGAGGAGACTGATGAGACGGCTTTTGAACAATGGGATGGGAGTTACCTATATTGATATTATAGCAAAAATGACAACATGAGATACATCCAACCAACTTATGAATGAATGATTAAAAAGATTGTGGTATCTTCAGTCTATCAAGGTTTAAATCCTGATGCTCGTATTTATTTTTGAATTTATTTCAGAATTTCCGGTGATGTGTATTCAGTGAAAGAAACGTTTCCGTCGACGTCGAGGTGCCTACGTTGGCTTCATAAATTTTAAAATGATATGCCGACTCAGTCTTTTGAAGGTTTTCATAGGAATAGAATACATTTATAAGGGTGCGTGTATATAAACACTCGTGTTTGTAGTTTGTACTATGTTAAAAAAAATTCATCTAAGACCATGCTTTCAAATCGATGTCCTTGTCCTAAACATGTTCCGTGGGTGACATGCTACTAGCACTACTCTATAGTGCGAGTCCAGCGACCTCCGGTGGACGTTTTATGCATGGTTGGGGGTGTCTGGATGGACTGTGCTTGTGTAGTGTTTAGAGTGATCATGCACCTCCGGAGCGTGAGTTGTGGACAAGCATTGAGTTGGATGGTCGTGATGACATATCACTACCATACAGTATACAGTAGTGAAGCTTGGGCCAAATCTTAGAAGGGGCACTGGGCTAAGAAGGGCAAAATTATGAGATTTAGCCCGTTTTTACGAAACATACAACACAAAAACTAGCTAGTAATGGGTAATTTTTTCTTGAGCTGGAGGGCCGCCGCCTAGATTAACTCCAAGAAGCTCCGTCACCACTACCATATCTGTCCAAAAAGCCGCACCGTAGCAGCATTACTGCAACCCATGCACCCCAATCTGTTCGCTTGCTTTCCGCGAAAGGATATTTTTTTAAAGAAAGGAAGCATCGTCCTGGCCTTTACATCGAGTGATGCATACAGCTTTTTAATTGAATAAATTAGTTGAAAATAAGTACATCAATCTGATAAAAGAAACAAAAGATACAAAGCTTCATCCATGTCCAACCGGTAATGATAATAGACCTAGATGACTATCCACCTATACTAGAGCTTTGGCTAATTTTAACCAGCTTGTGACCCCATCAAAACACGCCAACACACATTTTTCTTTTGAACGGAGACATAAGATTTGCCACGGAGCATTCACAATCGGATTGGCTAAATCAAACCCTTTAAACATTTGCCACGCCCGGTCGCGTCCAAGGGACTGTCCGAGGACGACTTAACTTTTCTTTCTCACAATCGGACGAATTACACACACCATCCGGCTATTATGTCAGGACATGCCATCGGACTATCAAAATTTGACATATTTATCCTACATGCTACTTATGGAGAAGATCATCCACGACTTTCCTTGCCCTTCCCGTCGCCCTTGCTTTCCTTCTCATGGAAGTAACGTCGAGAATACAATAGGGATGAAGCTGAATCTGCTCATCTCCGGAGCTGTCCAATCCATCGTTTTCTTCCTTCTCCTCCTTAGGGGGCAGTCCGACCATGACAGAGACCGTCTAATTCTGCTCTCGGACGAGGGCATGGGATTCCCTCTGCCGTCGGTTCTTTATAATACATACGCGGATACCTTCCCCCTCCGTGGCCGCCCACGCCGCCACATCAGCAGCCTACACTGGAGCCATGTTGGCAGCGAGGCAGGTCTCAGCAGCCCTCATCCGCTCCTTCCCATGGCGGGCACACATGTCCTGGTAGCACTCAAACTCTGGCAGACCAGTGATGGTGTAAGGGAGATTGAAAGGCTCCTGGGAGGACCACGATGATCTAGCCCTAGAGGATACGAGCACCCAATGTGTCGACGCAATGGACTCGCGTCGAATAGATCCCGTCCTCAGCCGGGCGCAGTCTTCCCATGAGTGGTGGAGTGCAATGCGGCGGCCATTGCCTCCTACAACCCACACGGGAGGACACCCCAGTCGACGGATCTAGACTGGTAGGAGTCAGCCGCTGCCCGCTATGCCGGAGAAGGTCGTAGATCACCGGTGGGGAGCTTGGGTGGTGGAGTGGAGGGGGGGGGGGGGTGGACCAAAGTGGGTACGGTTTGGTCCGGGAAGTAGTTTTTTTTTAGAATTATCAGGGGAGTAGATGGGGACGTATATATGTGGGGCCGGGTGGGCCAACGTGGGCGCCTGTGGACTTGGCTGACGCGCCCGGACCTCCCCATATCCTCTTCATATTTGGGCTGGATATGAGGGATCTCGATCAACTCAAGCGTTTGATAGCGGTTTGAGGCGCCCGTCTGGGTCGTATTATTTTGTGAGGTCAGTGAACGGGCCGCCAGCCGGGCGTATGAGGGGGTTTTGAGGTGCCCAGCTGTTCATGCACTCATCTATTAAATAAGTAGAAATTAGAGTCTTACAAGTTTCCAACTTTCACGGCATGACAATTACTCACGCGTTACAATATTTTTTAGTTTCTTAGTGCCTGCAACAACCCAAAGCTTTGTCTGATAAATGATGGATTTAAGTATGGTTTAGGGTTTAATCTATTCTGACAATCTGTTGTGCTCGGCAATATCAAAAGCTTGAGATGTTGATGGTGCGTTGATTGACTCAAGTTGATCAATATGGGTAAACAATGGGGCATTTTGTTGATCTTCTATGGACTGTGAAGAGATGCCCGTATAATTGATACTTGTTTGCCATTTTTAAAAGCAAGAAAATAGACCAGAAAGAAACAAAAGTGTTGCATGAAAGGATTAGGGGGATGGATATCTATAGAGATGAGTGGACACAAATGTCCACACAATCTATTGTACTCGTCCCCAACTGAGAGAGTTATATCAAAGGAAGCTGAATGCACAAGAAGATTCAGAGTAGAGAACGAAGGCATTTTGCCTAGGCCTGAATCGGTATAATAGTTAGCAGTTGGACTAGAATGCACAAGGAACAAATTCGTGAATATGAATATGTGGATATGTGAAAGAAGTTCCTTTGGAAACAAAAGCATGTTCCCACTTGCCAATGGAGAATCGTGTGATTAATTAATACGATAACATCCAAATCATTTACACATGTGTGAGGCAGAACAAATGGTAAAGAAGAAGCAGGGCCAGTCCTGATATTTCAGGGGCCCAAGGCGACGTTATAATTAGGGGACCTTAAATATAATCATCAAAATGATATTCTATGTAATTTTGATATATTCTATACTAAAAACACTCAAGATGCATCCAAACCCAATATTTTTTAAATAATATATATAATTATATAAATTATGGCCTTCAATATGTGCAAAGTCATTGATGACCATACCAATATTATACCTTCCAACAATTTCTACATGAAATATAAAAAATTGCTAGAGGCATATGTTAGATAATATATATCTCAATCCAAATAAATGTCAATATTGTAAAACACAATATAATTGGAATTGAGAATTAAACATACATTTGGTATATATGGGACACACATGCATCCATTCAATATTTAAGATGATGGAAATTGCACACCTTGACACCTTGGCTATTGATAAACGATCAAACTGGCGAACTAGTAGGAGCAGCGAGAAGGATTTAATTGAAGCAGGGAGGACGGCAGGGGCGGTTCACCTGCCTTCAATGTCACCAGAGGGCGGCAGGTATTGTTGAACACATGTGGTCTGCCATGGTGGTTTTGGATTAGGTTTTGCTAGAAACAGAATTTGGGGGAGTCGGGGAGACAAATAAGGAGAATGAGGAAGCGAGGATCCTGGTTGGAGATTGGAGAAAGGAGGTTCGTCCAGCACATGCCCATGGACCACGATGATAATCTAGCGATTGCAACTTTTTTTAGGCAAAAAAAACCAGTAATGGCAACTTGCTAGCAATCAATGAGATACCTTTTTTCAGAATGCTATATTCGTACGTTTGTTTTAAGAACTGCTACATATGCGTACGTGTGTGTGCCTTCTCTCTGGGCCAGCAATTGGCTACTTACGTACGTGTACCTGGCAGGGCCCCCCTTATGTCTTGGGGACCCAGAGCGTCCGCCCCCTGCCCCCCCTCCGGGACGGAGGCGAGAAGTGCCCTAATATGCACAAATAAAATGACAACTAGAAAGATAAGACATGGCACATCGATTAAGCAAGAAAAGTAGGAGAAGAGAAAGAATAATAGACAAAATTAGTCAAATTGTAACTTCAATCCATCAAAATTTGTTGGAAAAGATTCCATATTGTTAGCGGACACAATACCCACAGTAGGTGAAGGAGAGAACGAAAGAAATTATGTGAACATGAACCCAACAGAAAAGATCTGATTCAAGAATATGGAAGAATAGTGTGGATGTAGAGAAGGAAGAACGGTTTTGTGTTGTTGTCTAGAGTAAGAATGCAAAAACGGAGGAAGGAGATGAACATAAAGCACAGAAAAAGATACACATTCAAGGTCTATCCATAGTCATGAAGAGGAGAATAAATAATTACATATGACATATATATACAATACCAACATGAAAATTGAAACATATTCACACGTATTCATGGAGTGAAGGAGTGGTCGAGTAGGTGTCTTCCCACACACTTGTGTGCCCCTACGATTTTGCAGGTTCTCTTATCCTAAAAATCTTAAAGGGATTCCTCGTATGCCAAGTGAAGATGTTCATGTCCATCATGCCCAACCACTAGTAGAAAAAACCTTATAGGTTGGAGCCTAGTAGTAGCTTTGAAAAATAACACGCACTGCTGCTACTTAGCAGTAGCACTGGCTCTGCCAAGCGCTACTGATAATGGCCTTAGCATTAGTTTTTGATATGCAAAAAGCGCTATTGCTAAACTGGCCCAACAAGGCAACCGACGGTACCAGTAGCAGCAACGCATACATGTAAAAAGCATTACTGCTAAGTTTAATATTAGTAGCGCTCGTCTGAAAGCAATGCTACTTTTATTGGGCTCCACTTAGCAGTAGCGCTGCTTTACAAAAACCGCTACTGCTATGCGTGGCCGTGGGCAGCTTTCACCCACCCACCCACACACACACACATCCCTCTCCCCTTCCTCCCCCCTTTGCCCTCTCCCCTCATTTCTCCTCTCCTCTCTCTAAGTTGCTTCTCCACCATTGTTGCCCTTCTTCTCTCTTCTTTCTACCTCTCTTCTCTCCCCATTAAGGCCCACTCCACCTTAATTATCCTCCATAAATGGCCTCTTCTAACTCTACCTTCCACCTTTATTTGGCTCTTCCTCCTTCCATACATATAGATCTAGCTAGCTAGGTCATCTCTCTCCCTCTCCACTAATTAGCTAGAGTCATTTCTCCTCACAACAATTAGATATAGCTATTTATTTGGCCGTGCACAATCTCTCTCGGGATAAAGGTGAGTAAAAGGTTGTGCATTTGAATAATGAGAATATGTGTGTTTGCGATATGAAAGGATTTGTGTGAGTGACATGCCCCGGGAGTTGCTTATGTTTTGCCGAAATGTCGATTTATTTCCGTTTCGGCGAATTTCGCGCAAACTCGATATGTCCTATTTTTTAGGCAAGGTCATGCTAAATTTTCATATGACTTTGATGCATGCATGCATTTTATTTATAACCATTTTGCTTGTTATACCGTGCAGTCATGAAGGTGAGTGGAAGGAAGGTGGAGCGATAGTTGTAATCTGCGGTGATGGACATGTATGCAAATAAATAGACTGGGATTAGATGTCCGTGTACAAAATGCAAAGAAGGAGTAATTTTGGACCCTTTTGATGGTGGCAGTTTGAAGGCCCACTTGCTGATCAATGGTTTCATGGATGGCTATACTCGGTGGATAAGTGAAGATGGAGATGAGGATGCCCACATGGCAGGGAATAACGACATGGGACTAAACGAAGAGATGACCGATCGACACGAAGACAATGGCGCCGGACACGGTGGTGGTGAAGAGTTCGAACACGGCGGCGGGGAAGAGTCCGTACACGACAGCGGGGAAGAGTCCGGACATGGCGGCGGAGAAGATTCTGGACATGGCGAAGAGGATAGTCCGGACATGGCGGAGAAGAGGCGACGGACACGTCACAGACTTCAACGCTGCTACGTTCAGTCGTGCAGGACCCTCATGTTCGAGACCTCTTTCGTAGGAGTATGACTAGCGACAGAGTTGCTTCTAGAGAGGAGGCCAAGCTGGCGCAACTTGAAGTAGACTCGAAGACTCCATTATATGATGGCTGTGATCCCGAGGTTACCCGTTTGAGTTTCATGCTCGAACTTCTAAAGACAAAGGCCAAATAAATGGACAAACAACAGCCTCGATGAGCATTTGAAGTATCTACATAATAATGTTCTTTCCACGGGAAACTGTGTCCTACTAGTGTCGATGAGGCGAAGAAAATAGTTTGCCCTCTTGATCTGCCACACAGTAGATACCATGCATGCATCAACGATTGCATCATTTATCGGGGGGAGCACGCGGATACAAGAAGGCATGAAAGAAAGTTCCTCGGAAAGTTGTATGGTACTTTCCGATCACTCCCCGTCTGCAGCGGTATTTCGTAGATCCTAAGTAAGCAAAGATCATGCGCTAGAATGCGGAGAGGAAGAAGCCCGATGATGGAGATGATCCGAAGCTGAGACACCTCACATATGCTAGCAAGTGGATATCATTCAACGCCGAATATCAATTTTTTGGAGAAGATGCAAGGAACATCGTGCTTGGTGTGTGTACCAATGACATGAATCCGTTTGGAAACCAGAGCACCAACCACAGTACATGGCCTGTCTTTGTATGGATGTACAACCTCCCCCCATGGAAGTGCATGAAGACAAAGTACATACACATGAGCATGCTGATTCAAGGGCTAAAACAACATGGAAATAATATTAACCTGTATATGGGGCTTCTGAAAGAGGAGATAGAAACGTTATGGAAATCGCCGGTCAAGACATGGGATGCCAACACAAGAGAATATTTCTATATGAGAGATACGCTGATGAGGATGGTGCACGACTATCTCGGTTACAGGTACACCTCAGGCTAGGTGTGCCATGGATACTGCGGATGCATGAGGTGCATGGATGATACAACGTCTCAGCAGCTTACGTCAACGAAAGATGGCGGGTCTGGGAAAATCGTGTACATGGGTAATCGTAGATGGCTCGAAAAGGATGACCCGTGGAGAAAACATGGAGATCTATTCAATGCTTTGGATGAGCATCGAGGACCTCCATGTAAGGGGGGCGGCGCCGAAATCAACGAGCTATTGAATAACTGGCAACAGTATCCTACGCCGGGAAAGATTGAAAAGGCGAGAGCTGCTGCTGAAGGTATGGAAAACGAGGCCTGTTTTCTGTGACTTGCAGTACTGGCCCAATCACGACACGCCTCATTGCCTTGATGAAATGCATATCACGAAGAGTGTCCTCGAGATCTTGCTTGGCACATTGATGAACATGCCGGAGTAGACCAAGGATGGGTCGAAGGCAAGGAATGGCTTGGAGGATTTGGAGATTAGGGGGGATCTCCACATGCCCCATAAAAATTCAAGGATGAGACGGAGACGGAGACGGCAGCGGGGCCAAGGGGAAGAAAAGTCAACAAGAAGGAGCAGAATTGTTGCCCCCCTTCTTGCTTCACCTTAAGTGCGAAGGGGATTGATCAATTCATCAAGTGCCTTACGAGCATCAAAGTCGGTTCCGGTTACTGTGGGAAGATAAGAAGATTTCTAGACACCAAGAAGAAAAGGTTCAGTTGGATGAAGTCTCATGACTGTCACGTGATGATAAAACACATACTCCCGGTTGCCATTAGAGGGATAATGGACCAGCACATCCGTGAGACGCTTACTGGTTTCTGGAACTTCTTCGCTGTTATCTCTCAAAAGTCCATCAGTGTGAAGCAGCTCCGAAGGCTACAAGAAGAGATCATTGTCATACTATGTGAGCTTGAGATGTACTTCCCGCCCGTGTTCTTTGACGTCCTGGTGCATCTCTGTGTCCACATCGTGGATGACATCATCGACCCCGGGCCGACATTCCTTCACAACATGATGCCGTTCGAGAGGATGAATGGGGTCATCAAAGGATTCGTTCATAACATGTACCGTCCCGAGGGGATCATCGTCCAGGGGTATCTGAACCTAGAGTGCATCTCCTTTTGCGAAAATTATATAGGCAAAGAAGACCCTGTAGTTGGTTTTCCCGTCAACAAGCACCATGGGAGCCTCAGAGGAAAAGGTCACAGCAACGTCGGAGGGAATACCACGTGGACTACTCGGATCAACGAGATGACTTTGACATGGCTAACTTAGTAGTGCTACAACATCTAGATGTGGTAGATGATTATGTGACACTACACAAAGAAATCATCGCAAAGAAGTACCGTGATTAGGGGATGCGCATGATGGACGACGAAGTTACTGTAGATCTCAACACCACTTTATTGCGTTGGTTCAAAGAGTAGGTTCGTGCTAATCCCCCGGAAGAGCGCAGTGCGGACGGGTTTCTCATACACGTCTTGGCACATGGCCCCGCGCCAAAACTCGTGTCCTATGAGGCATACGATATCAACGGGTACACGTTCTACACGGAGGCCAAAGACATGGACAATGATGACCACAACTGAGAGGTGACGATTGAATGCGTGACCGACTCCAACGGCACAACTGAAAGATTCTACGGAAGTATCGAAGAGATATGGCAGCTTAACTATGCTGGAAGGCACGATGCGACGATGTTCCGTGTCAGGTGGGTTAAGGCCGTCGTAAGAGAAAACAAGTATTTCACTACCATGTCTATACCCGACGCAAAGAGCGCTACCGTGAACGTTAACGTCATCACCAAAACTGAGCCATGGATACACGCTAAGCACGTAACACAATTCTTGTTCATAACCGATCCGACCAATCCCAGTCGTGTTGTCGTGAGGAGAGGCAAAAGGAACATCGTCGGAATGGATGGAGTCGCCAACGAGGAAGACTACGACCTATACGGCAACCCGATGAGGGAAGATGACGATGACGACGAAGCATACGTGAAAAGAAGAATCAAGACTACATTACCTAAGAAAGATCATACTCCATGGTGCTGGAAAAGAAGAATCAACACAACGAACAAGAAAGGAAAGAAGCTCAATGTGAAACGTCTTCGACGCAGCTGAGAAACAATCATTTATATATATGTATGTATTTTGTGTACAAAACAACACATGGTTCCGACAATATTCACGCATACTAGAAGGGAGATGTACGTTCTCGTCGTCGACTCTGTGCGGGAGGTCGTCGGGACAAAAATTAAAAATTAAAAACAAAAACAAAAAGGGAGAAAGCAATATAAAAGAAAAGTAAACTGAAAAGGAAAGGAAAATAATAGAAAGAAAAGTAAAATAATAAAAACGAAAAATAATAAAGAAAAATAATAAAATGGAAAAATAATAAAGAAAATAATGTTAGGAGTGGTGCTAGATTGATAAAAGCGTTACTGCTAACTTAGGAGTAGCGCTGGTACAAAACTAGTGCTACTCCTATTTTTCCTTGGACATTTAGCAGTAGTGCTGGATTAGAACCAGCGCTACTGCTAACTTAGTGGTAGCGCTGGAACCAGTCCAGCCCTACTGCTGTGTTTACATATGCTGGCTCCAAAATTTCCTAACTCCCCCACTCTCTCCACTCCATGCACTCCCGCCTCTCCCCCTCTCCCCCGCATGTTGTGTTGCCGTCGCCGCCCGCCGAAGCCCTCCCCGCCCATCACTGCGCGCGCCCTCGACCCCCCCTCATCGACCTCCAGGAGCCGCCGCCCCCTCCAAGCGTCAGCTGTAAGCAGGGGAATGAACCCCTCGCTCTACTCTGCGACCTCATCAGTTGGAATCGAGAAGGCCACATCTCTAGTGCAATATCGATCAGGAACAACCTGAATTAATTGCCACCTCCCTACCTGAGCGTCACAGTCTCCCCAACCTCCAGAGCCTTCCCATTAGTGCCTCAATAGGTCAGATATTTTCTCCTATTTGTGAATGATTTCTCGTGACTATGGTAGCAGTTCTGATTGTGCAAAATCACCAAGTTTGTCTTCTCAGTTTCTTACATTTAATTGTTTCACCCAATTCTTTGATATGGTGTACCAGAATAGGATAAGTATGATTGATATGGTGAAATGTGGTCTGATTTAGGTATAATTGGTTACAATAGCTTGTCTAGGTTAACTGGATCAACCAACATAGCTGAATGAAATCTAATGGATCTTAGTTAGAATTTGATTTTCGTGATGGTATTCCGAGTATTGCTAATGGAAAGAAGAGTACTCCTTACATGTTACTACTGGTCTTGTTTGCTTTTGGAGTACGTTACAACATTATTATGTAGTTAATTCATTTTCCTGGCTTTAACTGAATCATTGTTTTTGAATTCAGTGTCCATTAGATTTTAACAGGGTGGAACATACCTGTCTCAAGTGCTAACCCGATAGAAAAATGATAATAGTTTATACATGTCATGTTGGCCAATGATAATCGCAACTACAAGCTCTACATTGGTTTTGAGAGTAAATTATTTTTTTCTTATTGGTACACGAATAAAATGTTTCTGATTGATCAACATTATATTAAGTTTTGCCACAATATCCGAGTGGCCTAGGTTTTGCTGGAATGTTGATTCATTTTTGTTCCGGCAAATATCAGGCGCTCCATATGTCCACTTTTTGCAAAAGTCATGCCGAAAATTTCCGTGAATTTCGGCATGAGGTGTGCTAGAAACTAGGACATATCGAGTGCCTGGGAATTGCCGGAAAGGAGAATGAATCAACATTCCGACCAAATATAGTCCCCCTTTTATTATTAATGTTATTCGGCTTAGAATTAAACTATTATACTTAAATACTCATAGGAAATTAATATGTCTAGCCATGACAAAGCCGGGGGTTCTGGTCGCCATGAAGAAGACCATTTTGAGGAAGCAAATCATTTTTTCGATTACCTGGACCAACGGGAGATGCGGATGCAGGGTGGCAATGAGACCAACCCCGACACCGACACTGCCACTAGTAGCAATAGTGGCACCGGAACCAAGACCGGCGATGACGTTGACGTACCCGGTGAAGGACCGAAGTCGAAGAGGGCAAGAAAACAAAACAAGCTCGGCACCGGACAAATGGTGGTCACGACAATGCACCCCATAAAACTAGAGCCAACTACGCCGAAGTCAGTGCGCAAGTACTATGGCAATCAACTAGGATGCATCCATAGGGAAACCGCCAACATCAACGATGAGAAGTTAAAGAAGATACCACATATGAAGCACACGCTCCTAACGAAATTGCACAATAGGTTCTTGTTCCCCGAGCATACTGAAAGTGAACTTCCGTGGGATGACGAACCCATGCCAAAGATAAACAGCAAGACAATGGTGACGTTCACCAACACCTTGTCCTCCTGGAAAGTAAGGGTGAAAAAATCGATTCTGAATAATGAACCGTGGTCCAAGATTCATGCTGACGATCCGTCACTAACGAAAGAGGACTTCAAAAAATTCAAGGGGGCTTACACTACAGAAGTAGCACAGAAAAAGTCGGAGAAAATGAAGGAGCTATAGGCCAGGAACACCCCTGCCCACCGCCTCAGAAGTCGTGGTTACGAGGGGAAGAGGCATGTATGGGCCAAGGAGGACGCCGAACATGAAAGTCACGGAATCCTAGACCCCTTGGCGGAGTTCACCGACCCGCAGGAGCGTGACTAGATTAGGGCCCGACACGAGTGGGACCCCGTGAATAAGGTTTTTTACACGGACCCGAACACAAGGAGTTCATGAGCCTATTGGTAATTCTTCTATTACCACCTTATATTAATTAGCTTCCAATCAATTCGACAACAAGTTTTGTGACATCTATAGACCATCCACGTTCCTTTTGCAGAAATATCAGCACCAAAAGGCAGCTGAAGCCTGAAAGCGATGAGTCGTCTCAGTCGTCGGCGAGGCCCAAGTGGGACAACCCGTTCAACCTGACCCTGAACATACTTATAAATGTCTTGATGGACAAACCTACGTCTTATGGACGTGTGCACGACATCAAAGATGGTGCCTCATGGATGAAGTGCTACCACAAGAAGTTGAAGGAAAAAAAGCAGAGTCGACAGCTTTCTCAACAGACCATCGACCAAAGGTCGGGCAAACGGTCGATGAGAGCAAATGTGAGACCAAAGATGAGCTGGCCAAGGTAATCGACGATAAGGTCAATGCAGCTATGGCAGCTTCCTTGGGCCAATTGGTTGTGGCAGTTATTGACTTTGTGAGGAGGAATCCAGAAAAAGGGATAGAGGACTTTCCCCTTCTCAGCTTTGTCGGGAGCAATTCGGCGAACAGCGCACCATCAGCACCTGCTCATGCAACCGCAGATGCTCCCGTATCTGGTCTCGCTCTGGTTCATAACAGCCCGTCCTCCGTCTCTGGCGTTCTCAGCGGGGCTTCGTCTTTAGCTGAGCTCGAGGCCATCACGATAATTACGCGTCATACACTCTTCACCAACATGTCTATATAGACTTCCGTTTCATTTTCCTTTTGGATGTCTGACGTTGTAGTCATGTCTTTGCAGGCCGACGAAAACCCGTGCACCCTAGTGTACGATGTCAACCGCAGGCAGGTGGACGTAGGAAAGGCAACGATCATGAAGCCGAAGGACCGGATGCTCCACAACCGACATATGCCCCATGGCGTCTTCAAAGTTTGCGTGGCCACTGTGAAAGCGGGCTTCGGGGATTTGTTGGAAATATGCCCTAGAGGCAATAATAAATTAGTTATTATTATATTTCTTTGTTCATGATAATCGTTTATTATCCATGCTATAATTGTATTGATTGGAAACATAATACTTGTGTGGATACATAGACAAAACACTGTCCCTAGTAAGCCTGTAGTTGACTAGCTCGTTGATCAAAGATGGTCAAGGTTTCCTGACCATAGGAAAGTGTTGTCACTTGATAACGGGATCACATCATTAGGATAATCATGTGATGGACTAGACCCAAACTAATGAACATAGCATGTCGATTGTGTCATTTTGTTGCTACTGTTTTTCTGCGTGTCAAGTATTTGTTCCTATGACCATGAGATCATATAATTCACTGGCACCGGACGTATACCTTGTGTGTATCAAACGTTACAATGTAACTGGGTGACTATAAAGATGCTCTACAGGTATCTCCGAAGGTGTCTGTTGAGTTAGTATGGATCAAGACTGGGATTTGTCACTCCGTGTGACGGAGAGGTATCTCGGGGCCCACTTGGTAATACAACATCACACACAAGCCTTGCAAGCAATGTGACTTAGTGTAAGTTGCGAGATCTTGTATTACGGAACAAGTAAAGAGACTTGCCGGTAAACGAGATTGAAATAGATATGCGGATACCGACGATTGAATCTCGGGCAAGTAACATACCGAAGGACAAAGGGAATGACATACGGGATTATATGAATCCTTGGCACTGAGGTTCAAACGATAAGATCTTCGTAGAATATGTAGGATCTAATATGGGCATCCAGGTCCCGCTATTGGATATTGACCGAGGAGTCCCTCGGGTCATGTCTACATAGTTCTCGAACCCGCAGGGTCTGCATACTTAAGGTTCGACGTTGTTTTATGCGTATTTGAGTTATATGGTTGGTTACCAAATGTTGTTCGGAGTCCCGGATGAGATCACGGGCGTCACGAGGGTTTCCGGAATGGTCTGGAGACGAATATTTATATATAGGATGATCTCATTTGATTACCGGAAGGTTTTCGGAGTTACTGGAATGTACCGGGAATGACGAATGGGTTCCGGATGTTCATCGGGGGGGGGGGGGGCAAGCCCACCCGGGGAAGCCCATAGGCCTTAGGGGTGCCACACCAGCCCTTAGTGGGCTGGTGGGACAGCCCAAGAAGCCCTATGCGCAGGAGAAAGAAAAATCAAAGAGAAAAGAAAAAAGGAAGTGGGAAAGTGGAGAAGGACTCCACCTTCCAATCCTAGTTGGACTAGGATTGGAAGGGGAGGACTTCCCCCCTTGCTTCGGCCGACCCCCTTGGGGCTCCTTGAGCCCCAAGGCAAGCCCCCTCCCCTCCCACATATATATACGAAGGTTTTAGGGCTGACATGAGACAACTTTGGCATGGCAGCCCGACCACATACCTCCACGGTTTTTCCTCTGGATCGCGTTTCTTCGGAGCTCGGGCGGAGCCCTGCTGAGATTAGATCACCACCAACCTCGGAGCGCCGTCACGCTGCCGGAGGACTCATATACCTCTCCGTCTCTCTTGCTGGATCAAGAAGGCCGAGATCATCGTCGAGCTGTACGTGTGCTGAACGGGGAGGTGCCGTCCGTTCGGCACTAGATCGGAGCGGATCGTGGGACGGATCGCGGGACGGTTCGTGGGATGGTTCGCGGGGCGGATCGAGGGATGTGAGGACGTTCCACTACATCAACCGCGTTTCTTAACGCTTCTGCTATGCGATCTACAAGGGTACGTAGATCGGAAATCCCCTCTCTTAGATGGACATCACCATGATAGGTCTTCGTGCGTGTAGGAAATTTTTTGTTTCCCATGCGACGTTCCCCAACAGTGGCATCATGAGCTAGGTTCATGCGTAGATGTTATCTCAAGTAGAACACAAAATTTTTTGTGGGCGGTGATGTGCAATTTTCTGCCCTCCTTAGTCTTTTCTTGATTCCGCGGTATTGTTGGATCGAAGCGGCTCGGACCGACATTACTCGTACACTTACGAGAGACTGGTTTCATCGCTACGAGCAACTCTGTTGCTCAAAGATGATTGGCGAGTGTCGGTTTCTCGAACTTTAGTTGAATCGGATTTGACTAAGGAGGTCCTTGGATGAGGTTAAATAGCAATTCATATATCTCCGTTGTGGTGTTTGCGTAAGTAAGATGCGATCCTACTAGATACCCATGGTCACCACGTAAAACATGCAATAGCAATTAGAGGACGTGTAACTTGTTTTTGCAGGGTATGCTTGTGATGTGATATGGCCAACGACGTGATGTGATATATTGGATGTATGAGATGATCATGTTGTAATAGTTAATATCGACTTGCACGTCGATGGTACGGCAACCGTCAGGAGCCATAGGGTTGTCTTTTAACTAACGTTTGTGCTTGCAGATGCGTTTACTATATTGCTAGGATGTACCTTTAGTAGTGATAGCATGAGTAGCACGACAACCCCGATGGCGACAGTTGATGGAGATCATGATGATGGAGATCATGGTGTGACGCCGGTGATAAGAAAATCGTGCCGGTGCTTTGGTGATGGAGATCAAGAAGCACATGATGATGGCCATATCATGTCACTTATGAATTGCATGTGATGGTAATCCTTTATGCACCTTATTATGCTTAGAACGACGGTAGCATTATGAGGTGATCTCTCACTAAAATTTCAAGCTCAAATTGTGTTCTCCCCGACTGTGCACCGTTGCGACAGTTCGTCGTTTCGAGACACCACGTGATGATCGGGTGTGATAGACTCAACGTTCACATACAACGGGTGCAAAACAGTTGCACACGCGGAACACCCGGGTTAAACTTGACGAGCCTAGCATGTGCATACATGGCCTCGGAACACATGAGACCGAAAGGTCGAGCATGAATCGTATAGTTGATATGATTAGCATAGAGATGCTTACCGCTGAAACTATTCTCGACCCACGTGATGATCGGACTTGAGATAGTGGATTTGGATCATGTACCACTCAAATGACTAGAGAGATGTACTTTTTGAGTGGGAGTTCTTAAGTAATATGATTAATTGAACTAATTATCATGAACATAGTCTAATGGTCTTTGCGAATTACGATGTAGCTTGCGCTATAGCTCTACTGTTTTTATGTTTTCCTAGAGAAAATTTAGTTGAAAGTTAATAGTAGCAAACTTTGCGGACGGAGTCTGTAAAACTGAGGATTGTTCTCGTTGCTGCGCAGAAGGCTTATGTCCTTAATGCACCACTCAGTGTGCTGCACCTCGAGCGTCGTCTGTGGATGTTGTGAACATTCGACATACACGTTTCTGATGACTACACGATAGTTCAGTGCAAAATACTTAATGGCTTAGAAACAAGGCGCAGAAGACGTTTTGAAACGTCACGGAACATAAGAGATGTTCTAAAGAGATGAAATTGTGATTTCATGTTTGTGCCATTGTTAAGAGGTATGAGACCTCCGACAAGATTCTTTGTGCACGAAGTAAAGGAGAAAAGCTCAATCGTTGAGCGTGTACTCAGATTGTCTTAGTACGACAATCACTTGAATCAAGTGGGAGTTAATCTTCCAGATGAGATAGTGATGGTTCTCCAAAGTCACTGCCACCAAGCTGTGAGAGCTTCGTGATGAACTATAACATATCAAGGATAGATACAATGATCCTTGAGAGATTCGCGATGTTTGACACTGCGAAAGTAGAAATCAAGAAGGAGCATGAATAGTTGATGGTTTGTAAAACCACTAAGTTTCAAGAAACGCAAGGGCTACAAGGGATACTTCGTGAAACGGCAAAACAGTTGCTGCACTAATGAAGAGACCCAAGAATAAACCCAAACCCAAGACTAAGTGCTTCTGTTATGAGGGGAACAGTCACTGAGGCGGAGCAACTCTAGATACTTGGTAGATAAGAAGGCTGGCAAAGTCGAAAGAAGTATATTTGATATACATGAAGTTGATGTGTACTTTACTAGTACTCCTAGTGGCGCGAGGGTATTGGATACCGGTTCGGTTGCTAAGTGATTAGTAACACGAAATGAAAGCTACGATATAAACGGAGACTAGCCGAAGGCGAGGTGACGATAAGTGTTGAAAGTGTTTCCAAGGTTGATGTGATCAAACGTCGCACGCTCCCTCTATCATCGGGATTGGTGGTAAAACCTAAATAATTGTTATTTGGTGTTTGAGTTGAGCATGAACATGATTGGATCATGTTTATTGCAATACGATTATTCATTTAAAGAGAATAATAGTTGTTCTATTTGCTTGAATAATTACCCTAAATGGTTTATTGAATCTCGATCGTAGTGTTACACATGTTCATGATATTAGTGCCAAAGATACAAAGTAATAATGATAGTACCACTTAGTTGTGGCACTGCCACTTGAGTCATGTTGGTATAAAATGCATGTAGAAGCTCCATGCTGATGGATCTTTGTACTCACTCATTTTTGAAACGTTTGAGATATGCAAACCATACCTGTTGGTATAAATGCATGAAGAAACTCCATGAGAGATGGACCGTTTGGACTCCCTTGATTTTGAATCACTTGAGACATGCAAAACATGCCACATGAAACAAGAGAGTAACTTGTTGGGAATAATACATTTTTGTTGTGTGCAGTCCAATGAGTGCTAAGGCACACAGTGGATATTGTTATGTTCTTACTTCACTGACGATTTGAGTAGATACAGGAGGATTTACTTGATGAATCACAAAGTCTGAAATATTGAAAAGTTCAATTCTGTTTCAGAGTGAAGTTCGTCGTAACAAGTGGATAAACTGTCTACGATATTATCACAGAAATGAGTATCTGAGTTACGAGTTTTGGTACGCAGTTAAGACAATGTGGAAACTGTTTTGCAGTTCATGCCACCTGGAACACCATATTGTGATATGTGTCTAAACGTCATAGCCACGCCCTATTTGATATGGTGCATACTATGATGTCTCTTATCGAATTACCACTATCGATTATGGGTTATGCATTAGAGACAACCGCATTCACTTTAAATAGGGCACCGCGTATTTCCGTTGAGATGACACAGTATAGACTGAGGTGAGAAATCTAAGCTGTCGTTTCTTGAAAGTTTGGGGCTGCGATGCTTATGTGAAAAAGGTTTCAGTCTGATAAGCTCGAACTCAGAGCGGATGAAAGCATATTCATAGGATATCCAAAACAGTCGGATACATCTCCTATCACAGATCCGGAAGCAAAGTGTTTGTTTCTAGAAATGGATCCTTTCTAGAGGAAAGGTTTCTCTCGAAAGAGTTGAGTGGGAGAGTGGTGGAACTTGATGAGGTTATTGAACCGTCACTTCAACTAGTGTGTAGCAGGGTGTAGGGAGTTCTTCCTGTGGCGCCTACACCAATTGAAGTGGAAGCTGATGATAGTGATAATTAGAGCTTCGGATCAAGTTACTACAAACCTCGTAGGTCGACAAAGGTCGCGTACTGCTACAGAGTGGTATGGTACCCCTGTCTTGCAGGTCATGTTGTTGAGCAACAATGAACCTACGAGTTATGGAGAAGCAATGGTGGGCCCGGATTCCGACAAATGGCTGGAGGCCATGAAATCCGTGAGAGAATCCATGTGTGAGAACAAAGTGTAGACTTTGGAGGAACTGCCTAATGGTAGTAAGACTATTAAGTAAAGATGGATCTTTAAAAGGAAGACAGACGATGATGGTGATAAGTCACTATTAAGAAAAGATCGACTTGTCGCAAGATGTTTCCGACAAGATCAAATAATTGACTATGATGAGACTTTCTCACTCGTAGCGATGCTAAAAATCTGTTAGAATTATGTTAGTAGTTGCTGCATTATTTATGAAATATTGCACATAGGATGTCAAAACATTGTTTCCTCGACGGTTTCCTTGAGGGAAGATTGTATGTGATACAACCAGAAGGTTCTGTCGATCCTAAAGATACTAACAAGTATGCAAGCTCCAGCGATCCTTCAATGGACTGGTGCAAGCATCTCGGAGTTGGAATATACACTTTGATGAGATCATCAAAGATTTTGGGTTTGTACAAGGTTTATGTGAAACTTGTATTTCCAAAGAAGTGAGTGGGAGCGCTATAGAATTTCTGATAAGTATATGTGGTTGACATATTGTGGATCAGAAGTAATGGAGAATTTCTGTAAAGCATAAAAGGTTGTTTGAAAGGAGTTTTTCAAAGGAATACCTGGATTGAGCTACTTGAACATTGAGCATCAAGATCTATGGAGATAGATCGAAACGCTTAATAGAAGTTTCAACAAGATGCATGCCTTGACAAGTTTTTGAAGGAGTTCAAAATAGATCAGCAAAGAAGGAGTTCTTGACTGTGTTGTAAGGTGTGAATTTGAGTAAGACTCAAAACCCGACCACGGCAGAATAAAGAGAATAGACGAAAGTCGTCTTCTATGCCTTAGCCGTAAACTTTAAAGTATGCCATGCTGAGTACCGCACCTGATGTGTGCCTTACCTCAAGTCTGTTAAGAGGTACAGAGAGTGATCCAGGATTGAATCACTAAACTACGGTCAAAGTTATCCTTAGTAACTAATGGACTAAGGAATTTTTCTCGATTATGGAGGTGGTTAAAAGAGTTCGTCGTAAAGGGTACCGTCGATGCAAGCTTTGACACTAATCCGAATAACTATGAGTAGTGAAAGGATTCGTATAGTAGAGTAGATATTTGGAGTATTTCTGAATAGCACGTAGTAGCATCATCTATAAGATGACATAAAGATTTGTAAAGAACACACGGATCTGAAAGTTTTCAGAACCGCTCACTAAAACCTCTCTCACGAGCAAGACGTGATCAGAGCCAAGAACTATATGGGTGTTGGATTCGTTAGAATCACATGGTGATGTGAACTAGATTATTGACTCTAGTGCAAGTGGGAGACTGTTAGAAATATACCCTAGAGGCAATAATAAATTAGTTATTATTATATTTCTTTGTTCATGATAATCGTTTATTATCCATACTATAATTGTATTGATTGGAAACACAATACTTGTGTGGATACATAGACAAAACACTGTCCCTAGTAAGCCTCTAGTTGACTAGCTCGTTGATCAAAGATGGTCAAGGTTTCCTGACCATAGGCAAGTGTTGTCACTTGATAACGGGATCACATCATTAGGAGAATCATGTGATGGACTAGACCCAAACTAATGAACGTAGCATGTTGATCGTGTCATTTTGTTGCTACTGTTTTTCTGCGTGTCAAGTATTTGTTCCTATGACCATGAGATCATATAACTCACAGGCACCGGAGGAATACCTTGTGTGTATCAAACGTCACAACGTAACTGGGTGACTATAAAGATGCTCTACAGGTATCTCCGAAGGTGTCCGTTGAGTTAGTATGGATCAAGACTGGGATTTGTCACTCCGTGGGACGGAGAGGTATCTCGGAGCCCACCTGGTAATACAACATCACACACAAGCCTTGCAAGCAATGTGACTTAGTGTGAGTTGTGGGATCTTGTATTACGGAACGAGTAAAGAGACTTGCCGGTAAACGAGATTGAAATAGGTATGCGGATACTAACGATCGAATCTCGGGCAAGTAACATACCGAAGGACAAAGGGAATGACATACGGGATTATATGAATCCTTGGCATTGAGGTTCAAACGATAAGATCTTCATAGAATATGTAGGATCCAATATGGGCATCCAGGTCCCGCTATTGGATATTGACCGAGGAGTCCCTCGGGTCATGTCTACATAGTTCTCGAACCCACAGGGTCTGCACACTTAAGGTTCGACGTTGTTTTATGCGTATTTGAGTTATATGGTTGGTTACCGAATGTTGTTCGGAGTCCCGAATGAGATCACGGACGTCACGAGGGTTTCCGGAATGGTCCGGAGACGAAGATTGATATATAGGATGACCTCATTTGATTACCGGAAGGTTTTCGGAGTTACCGGAATGTACCGGGAAAAACGAATGGGTTCCGGATGTTCACCGGGGGGGGGGGGGCAAGCCCACCCAGGGGAACCCCATAGGCCTTAGGGGTGCCACACCAGCCCTTAGTGGTCTGGTGGGACATCCCAAGTGTTGGAATTATTCCCTAGAGGCAATAATAAATATAGTTATTATTATAATTCCTGTATCAAGATAATCGTTTATTATCCATGCTATAATTGTATTGAATGAAGACTCATTTACATGTGTGGATACATAGACAAAACACTGTTCCTAGCAAGCCTCTAGTTGGCTAGCCAGTTGATCAAAGATAGTCAGTGTCTTCTGATTATGAACAAGGTGTTGTTGCTTGATAACTGGATCACATCATTAGGAGAATCACGTGATGGACTAGACCCAAACTAATAGACGTAGCATGTTGATCGTGTCATTTTGTTGCTACTGTTTTCTGCGTGTCAAGTATTTGTTCCTATGACCATGAGATCATATAAGTCACTAACACCGGAGGAATACTTTCTGTGTATCAAACGTCGCAACGTAACTGGGTGACTATAAAGATGCTCTATAGGTATCTCCGAAGGTGTTCGTTGAGTTAGTATGGATCGAGACTGGGATTTGTCACTCCGTGTGACGGAGAGGTATCTCGGGGCCCACTCGGTAATACAACATCACACACAAGCCTTGCAAGCAATGTGACTTAGTGTAAGTTGCGGGATCTTGTATTACGGAACGAGTAAAGGGACTTGCCGGTAAACGAGATTGAAATAGGTATGCGGATACTGATGATCGAATCTCGGGCAAAGTAACATACCGAAGGACAAAGGGAATGACATACGGGATTATATGAATCCTTGGCACTGAGGTTCAAACGATAAGATCTTCGTAGAATATGTAGGATCCAATATGGTCATCGAGGTCCCGCTATTGGATATTGACCGAGAAGTCTCTCGGGTCATGTCTACATAGTTCTCGAACCTGCAGGGTCTGCAGACTTAAGGTTCAACGTTGTTTTATGCGTATTTGAGTTATATGGTTGGTTACCGAATGTTGTTCGGAGTCCCGGATGAGATCACAAACGTCACGAGGGTTTCCGGAATGGTCCGGAAACGAAGATTGATATATAGGATGACCTCATTTGATTACCGGAAGGTTTTCGGAGTTACCGGGAATGTACCGGGAATGACGAATGGGTTTCGGGAGTTCACCGGGGGGGGGGGGGTGGGCAAGCCCCCCGGGGGAAGCCCATAGGCCTTGGGGGTGGCACACCAGCTCTTAGTGGGCTGGTGGGACAGCCAAAAAGAGCCCTATGCGCCATAGGAAGAAAATTCAAAGAGAAAAGAAAAAAAGGAGGTGGGAAAAGGGAGAAGGACTCCACCTTCCAAACCAAGTTGGACTCGGTTTGGGGGGGGGGAGACCTTCCCCCCTTGGCTCGGCCGAAACCCTTAGGGGTCCTTGGACCCCAAGGCAAGGCTCCCCCTCTTCCCCCTATATATACGGAGGTTTTAGGGCTGATTTGAGACGACTTTTCCACGGCAGCCCGACCACATACCTCCACGGTTTTTCCTCTAGATCGCGTTTCTGCGGAGCTCGGGCGGAGCCCTGCTGAGACAAGATCATCACCAACCTCCGGAGCGCCGTCACGCTGCCGAAGAACTCTTCTACCTCTCCGTCTCTCTTGCTGGATCAAGAAGGCCGAGATCATCGCCGAGCTGTACGTGAGCTGAACGCGGAGGTGCCGTCCGTTCGGCACTAGATCGTGGGACTGATCGCGGGACGGTTCGCGGGGCGGATCGAGGGACGTGAGGACGTTCCACTACATCAACCGCGTTCACTAACGCTTCTGCTGTACGGTCTACAAGGGTACGTAGATCACACATCCCCTCTCGTAGATGGACATCACCATGATAGGTCTTCGTGCGCGTAGGAAATTTTTTGTTTCCCATGCGACGTTCCCAACAGTGGCATCATGAGCTAGGTTCTTGTAGAACACAAAAGTTTTTGTGGGCGGTGATGTGCGCTTTGCTGCCCTCCTTAGTCTTTTCTTGATTCCACGGTATTGTTGGTTTGAAGCGGCTTGGACCGACATTACTCGTACCCTTACGAGAGACTGGTTTCATCGCTACGAGTAACCCCGTTGCTCAAAGATGACTGGCAAGTGTGAGTTTCTCCAACTTTAGTTGAATCGGATTTGACCGAGGAGGTCCTTGGATGAGGTTAAATAGCAACTCATATATCTCCGTTGTGGTGTTTGCGTAAGTAAGATGCGATCCTACTAGATACCCATGGTCACCTCGTAAAACATGCAACAACAAAATTAGAGGACGTCTAACTTGTTTTTGCAGGGTATGCTTGTGATGTGATATAGCCAACGATGTGATGTGATATATTGGATGTATGAGATGATCATGTTGTAATAGATAATATCGACTTGCACGTCGATGGTACGACAACCGGCAGGAGCCATAGGGTTGTCTTTATACTAACGTTTGTGCTTGCAGATGCGTTTACTATTTTGCTAGGATGTAGCTTTAGTAGTAATAGCATGAATAGCACGACAACCCCGATGGCGACACGTTGATGGAGATCATGGTGTGGCGCCGGTGACAAGAAGATCGTGCCGGTGCTTTGGTGATGGAGATCAAGGAGCACGTGATGATGGCCATATCATGTCACTTATGAATTGCATGTGATGTTAATCCTTTTATGCACCTTATTTTGCTTAGAACGATGGTAGCATTATGAGGTGATCTCTCACTAAAATTTCAAGACGAAATTGTGTTCTCCCCGACTGTGCACCGTTGCTACAGTTCGTCGTTTCGAGACACCACGTGATGATCGGGTGTGATAGACTCAACGTTCACATACAATGGGTGCAAAACAGTTGCGCACGCGGAACACTCGGGTTAAGCTTGACGAGCCTAGCATGTGCAGACATGGCCTCGGAACACATGAGACCGAAAGGTCGATCATGAATCATATAGATGATATGATTAGCATAGGGATGCTTACCACTGAAACTATACTCAACTCACGTGATGATTGGACTTGAGCTAGTGTAAGTGGATCATGAACCACTCAAATGACTAGAGAGATGTACTTTTTGAGTGGGAGTTTAGTGAATAATTTGATTAAGTTAAACTCTAATTATCTTGAACATAGTCTAAGTCCACTTTGAATATATTTGTGTTGTAGATCATGGCTCACGCGACTGTCACCCTGAATTTTAATACGTTCCTAGAGAAAGCTAAGTTTAAAGATGATGGAAGCAACTTTGTAGACTGGGCTCGTAATCTTAAGCTAATCTTACAAGCTGGGAAGAAGGATTATGTCCTTAATGCTGCGCTAGGAGATGAACCACCCGCTACGGCTGATCAGGATGTTAAGAATGCTTGGTTAGCACGTAAGGAGGACTACTCAGTAGTACAATGTGCAGTCTTGTATGGCTTAGAACCGGGACTTCAACGTCGCTTTGAGCGTCATGGAGCATTTGAGATGTTCCAGGAATTGAAGTTTATCTTTCAGAAGAACGCCCGGATCGAGAGGTATGAGACCTCCGATAAATTCTATGCTTGCAAGATGGAGGAGAACTCGTCTGTCAGTGAACATGTGCTCAAAATGTCTGGGTACTCAAACCGTCTAGCTGAGCTGGGGATTGAACTCCCGCAAGAAGCTATCACTGACAGAATCCTTCAATCACTGCCGCCAAGCTATAAAGGCTTTGTGTTGAACTACAACATGCAAGGGATGAAAAAGTCACCCAGCGAGTTGTTTGCGATGCTGAAAGTCGCAGAGTCTGAACTCCGTAAAGAACATCAAGTGTTGATGGTGAATAAGACCACTAGTTTCAAGAGAAACGGCAAAGGCAAGAAGGGTAAATCAAAGAAGAGCGGCAAGCCTGTTGCCAATCCAATGAAAAAACCCAAAGCTGGACCTAAGCCTGAAACAAAGTGTTACTATTGCAAGGGTATGGGTCACTGGAAGCGCAATTGCCCCAAGTATCTGGCTGATAAGAAGGCGGCCAAAGAAAAATCAGGTATATTCGATATACATGTTATTGATGTGTACTTAACCAGCTCTCGTAGTAGTGCCTGGGTATTCGATGCCGGTTCTGTTGCTCATATTTGCAACTCGAAACAGGAACTGCGGAATAGACGAAGGCTGACGAAAGATGAAGTGACGATGCGCGTAGGAAATGGTTCCAAGGTTGATGCAATCGCCGTCGGCACAGTTTCACTTCAGTTACCATCAGTTTTAGTTATGAACTTGAATCATTGTTATTTAGTGCCTGCGTTGAGCATGAACATTATATCTGGATCTTGTTTATTGCAAGACGGTTACTCTTTTAAGTCAGAGAATAATGGTTGTTCTATTTCTATGTGTAACATCTTTTATGGTCATGCATCCAATGTGAGAGGATTGTTCATATTGAATCTTGATAGTGATACACACATACATAACATTGAGACCAAAAGAGTTAGAGTTAACAATGATAGCGCCATATTTTTGTGGCACTGCCGCTTAGGTCATATTGGTGTAAAGCGCATGAAGAAACTCCATGTCGATGGACTTTTGGAGTCACTTGACTTTGATTCACTTGACACGTGCGAACCATGCCTCATGGGCAAGATGACTAAAACTCCGTTCTCCGGAACAATGGAGCGTGCAAGTGACTTGTTGGAAATCATACATACCGATGTGTGTGGTCCGATGAGCGTAGAGGCATGCGGCGGATATCGTTATTTTCTCACCTTCACTGACGATTTGAGTAGATATGGTTATGTCTACTTAATGAAGCACAAGTCTGAAACATTTGAAAAGTTCAAGCAATTTCAGAGTGAAGTTGAAAATCATCATAACAAGAAGATCAAGTTCCTATGGTCTGATCGTGGGGGTGAATATCTGAGTTTCGAGTTTGGTGCTCACTTAAGACAATGTGGAATTGTTTCACAGTTGACACCGCCTGGAACGCCACAGCGTAATGGTGTGTCCGAACGTCATAATCGTACTTTATTAGAGATGGTGCGATCTATGATGTCTCTTACCGATTTGCCGTTATCGTTTTGGGGTTATGCATTAGAAACAACTGCATTCACTTTAAATAGGGCACCATCAAAATCCGTTGAGACGACACCATACGAACTGTGGTATGGCAAAAGGCCAAAGTTGTCGTTTCTTAAAGTTTGGGGATGTGATGCTTATGTCAAAAAGCTTCAGCCTGAAAAGCTGGAACCCAATGCGGAAAAGTGCATCTTCATAGGTTACCCAAAAGAGATAGTTGGGTACACCTTCTATCTCAAATCCGAGGGCAAAGTGTTTGTTGCTAAAAACGGAGCTTTTTCTCGAGAAGGAGTTTCTCTCGAGAGAATTGAGTGGGAGGAAGATAGAACTTGACGAGGTTGTCGAACCTCTCATCCCTCTAGATGGTGGCGCAGGGCAAGGGGAAACCTCTGTCGCTGCGACGCCGGTTGAGGAGGAAGTTAATGATGATGATCATGAAACTCCGGTTCAAGTTTCTGTCGAACCACACAGGTCGACGAGACCACGTGCTGCTCCAGAGTGGTACGGTAATCCCGTCTTATCAATCATGTTGTTGGACAACAATGAACCTGCAAATTATGAAGAAGCAATGGTGGGCCCAAATTCCAACAAATGGCTAGAAGCCATGAAGTCCGAGATAGGATCCATGTATGAGAACAAAGTGTGGACTTTGGAAGTACTACCTGAGGGCCGCAAGGCTATTCAGAACAAATGGATTTTTAAAAGGAAGACGGACGCTGACGGCAATTTAACCGTTTATAAAGCTCAACTTGTGGCAAAGGGTTTTTCACAAGTTCAAGGAGTTGACTACGATGAGACATTCTCACTCGTAGCGATGCTTAAGTCCGTCAGAATCATGTTAGCAATAGCTGCATTTTTCGATTATGAAATCTGGCAGATGGATGTCAAAACGGCGTTCCTTAACGGTTTCCTTAAGGAAGAATTGTATATGATGCAACCCGAAGGTTTTGTCGATCCTAAGAATGCTAACAAGGTGTGCAAGCTCCAGCGATCCATTTATGGACTGGTGCAAGCATCTCGGAGTTGGAAAAAACACTTTGATGAGGTGATCAAAGCATTTGGGTTTATACAAGTGGTTGGAGAATCTTGTATTTACAAGAAAATGAGTGGGAGCTCTGTGGCGTTTCTAATATTATATGTGGATGACATATTACTGATTAGAAACAACATAGAGTTTTTGGAGAGCATAAAGGATTACTTGAATAAAAGTTTCTCTATGAAGGACCTAGGAGAAGCTGCTTACATTCTAGGCATTAAGATCTATAGGGATAGATCAAAACGCGTGATAGGACTTTCACAAAGCACATACCTTGATAAAGTTTTGAAGAGGTTCAAAATGGAACAGTCCAAGAAAGAGTTCTTGCCAGTTTTACAAGGTAGGAGATTGAGTAAGACTCAGTGCCCAGCAACTGATGAGGATAGAGAGCATATGCGCTCCGTCCCCTATGCTTCAGCCATAGGTTCTATCATGTATGCAATGCTGTGCACTAGACCGGACGTTAGCCTGGCCATAAGTATGGCAGGTAGGTTCCAGAGTAATCCAGGAGTGGATCACTGGACAGCGGTCAAGAATATCCTGAAGTAACTGAAAAGGACTAAGGAGATGTTTCTCGTGTATGTAGGTGACGAAGAGCTCGCCGTAAAAGGTTACGTCGATGCAAGCTTTGACACAGATCCGGACGACTCTAAGTCGCAAACCGGATACGTATTTATTCTTAATGGGGGTGCGGTAAGCTGGTGCAGTTCCAAGCAAAACGTCGTAGCAAATTCTACATGTGAAGCGGAGTACATGGCTGCCTCGGAGGCGGCTAAGGAGGGTGTGTGGATGAAGCAATTCATGACGGATCTTGGAGTGGTGCCAAGCGCACTGAATCCAATAACCTTGTTCTGTGACAACACGGGTGCCATTGCCTTAGCAAAGGAACCACGGTTTCACAAGAAGTCCAGACACATCAAACGACGCTTCAACCTCATCCGCGACTACGTCGAAGGAGAGGACGTAAATATATGCAAAGTGCACATGGATCTGAATGTAGCAGACCCGCTGACTAAACCTCTTCCACGGCCAAAGCATGATCAACACCAGAACTGTATGGGTGTTAGATTTATTACAATGTAATTCGCATGATGATGTGAGGGCTAGATTATTGACTCTAGTGCAAGTGGGAGATTGTTGGAATTATGCCCTAGAGGCAATAATAAATATAGTTATTATTATAATTCCTGTATCAAGATAATCGTTTATTATCCATGCTATAATTGTATTGAATGAAGACTCATTTACATGTGTGGATACATAGACAAAACAATCTTCCTAGCAAGCCTCTAGTTGGCTAGCGAGTTGATCAAAGATAGTCAGTGTCTTCTGATTATGAACAAGGTGTTGTTGCTTGATAACTGGATCACGTCATTAGGAGAATCACGTGATGGACTAGACCCAAACTAATAGACGTAGCATGTTGATCGTGTCATTTTGTTGCTACTGTTTTCTGCGTGTCAAGTATTTGTTCCTATGACCATGAGATCATATAACTCACTAACACCGTAGGAATACTTTGTGTGTATCAAACGTCGCAACATAACTGGGTGACTATAAAGATGCTCTACAGGTATCTCCGAAGGTGTTCGTTGAGTTAGTAAGGATCGAGACTGGGATTTGTCACTCCGTGTGACGGAGAGGTATCTCGGGGCCCACTCGGTAATACAACATCACACACAAGCCTTGCAAGAAATGTGACTTAGTGTAAGTTGCGGGATCTTGTATTATAGAACGAGTAAAGAGACTTTCCGGTAAACGAGATTGAAATAGGTATGCGGATACTGACGATCGAATCTCGGGCAAAGTAACATACCGAAGGACAAAGGGAATGACATACGGGATTATATGAATCCTTGGCACTGAGGTTCAAACGATAAGATCTTCGTAGAATATGTAGGATCCAATATGGGCATCCAGGTCCCGCTATTGGATATTGACCGAGAAGTTTCTCAGGTCATGTCTACATAGTTCTCGAACCCGCAGGGTCTGCACACTTAAGGTTTGACGTTGTTTTATGCGTATTTGAGTTATATGGTTGGTTACCGAATGTTGTTCGGAGTCCCGGATGAGATCACGGACGTCACGAGGGTTTCCGGAATGGTCCAGAAACGAAGATTGATAAATAGGATGACCTCATTTGATTACCAGAAGGTTTTCGGAGTTACCTGGAATGTACCGGGAATGACGAATGGGTTCCGGGAGTTCACCGGGGGGGGGGGGGCAACCCACCCCAGGGAAGCCCATAGGCCTTGGGGGTGGCACACCAACCCTTAGTGGGCTGGTGGGACAGCCCAAAAGAGCCCTATGCGCCATAGGAAGAAAAATCAAAGAGAAAAAAAGAGGAGGTGGGAAAAGGGAGAAGGACTCCATCTTACAAACCAAGTTGGACTCGGTTTGGGGGGGAGACCTTCCCCCCTTGGCTCGGCCGAAACCCTTAGGGGTCCTTGGACCCCAAGGCAAGGCTCCCCCTCTTCCCCCTATATATACGGAGGTTTTAGGGCTGATTTGAGACGACTTCTCCACGGCAGCCCGGCCACATACCTCCACGGTTTTTCCTCCAGATCGCGTTTCTGCGGAGCTCGGGCGGAGCCCTGCTGAGACAAGATCGTCACCAACCTCTGGAGCGTCGTCACGCTGCCAGAGAACTCTTCTACCTCGCCGTCTCTCTTGCTGGATCAAGAAGGCAAAGATCATCGTCGAGCTGTACGTGTGCTGAACGCGGAGGTGCCGTCCGTTCGGCACTAGATCGTGGGACTGATCGCGGGACGGTTCACGGGGCGGATCGAGGGACGTGAGGACGTTCCACTACATCAACCGCGTTCACTAACGCTTCTGCTGTACGGTCTACAAGGGTACGTAGATCACGCATCCCCTCTCGTAGATGGACATCACCATGATAGGTCTTCGTGCGCGTAGGAAATTTTTTGTTTCCCATGCGACGTTCCCCAACACCAAGAAGCCCTATGCGCAGGAGAAAGAAAAATCAAAGAGAAAAGGAAAAAAAGGGAAGTGGGAAAGTGGAGAAGGACTCCACCTTCCAATCCTAGTTGGACTTGGATTGGAAGGGGAGGACTTCCCCCTTGCTTCGGCCGAACCCCTTGGGGCTCCTTGAGCCCCAAGGCAAGGCCCCTCCCCTCCCACCTATATATACGGAGGTTTTAGGGCTGATTTGAGACAACTTTGCCAAGGCAGCCCGACCACAGACCTCCACGGTTTTTCCTCTAGATCGTGTTTCTGCGGAGCTCGGGCGGAGCCCTGCTGAGATTAGATCACCACCAACCTTCGGAGCGCCGTCATGCTGCCGGAGAACTCATCTACCTCTCCGTCTCTCTTGCTGGATCAAGAAGGCTGAGATCATCGTCGAGCTGTACGTGTGCTGAACGCGGAGGTGTCGTCCGTTCGACACTAGAACGGAGCGGATCGTGGGATGGATCGCGGGGTGGATCGAGGGACGTGAGGACGTTCCACTACATCAACCACGGTTCTTAACGCTTCTCATGTGCGATCTACAAGTGTACGTAGATCTGAAATCCCCTCTCTTAGATGGACATCACCATGATAGGTCTTCGTGCGCGTAGGAAATTTTTTGTTTCCCATGCGACGTTCCCCAACAGTGGCATCATGAGCTAGGTTCATGCGTAGATGTTATCTCGAGTAGAACACAAAAGTTTTTGTGGGCGCTGATGTGCAATTTTCTGCCCTCCTTAGTCTTTTCTTGATTCCGCGGTATTGTTGGATCGGAGCGGCTCGGACCGACATTACTCGTACGCTTACGAGAGACTGGTTTCATCGCTACGAGCAACTCCGTTGCTCAAAGATGAGTGGCGAGTGTCGGTTTCTCCAACTTTAGTTGAATCGGATTTGACCAAGGAGGTCCTTGGATGAGGTTAAATAGCAATTCATATATCTCCGTTGTGGTGTTTGCGTATGTAAGATGCGATCCTACTAGATACCCATGGTCACCACGTAAAACATGCAACAACAATTAGATGTCCTGGAGGAGGATGCTGATGACCCTAGCAAGTAGTCTATGAGCGTGGGAGTATGACTCAGGAGGACGATGCTCGGGAGTATGACTCAGGCTATGAGCATGGAAATGACTTGATGATGCGTGAATTGCCGGAACCGCAACATCCTACGGCTGATTGCAAAAAGTCCCTCTTCATGCCATCCTCGTAGGATACGCCTCGAGATACCGCCTCTACCCGTCAAGAACAACACAGGGGCCGTCCCCTGGTAATTAGACCGACGACGTTGGGGTGGTGGTTAGTGAAGGTATGGCGGGCTCACTACCGCCACCCACCAAGAAGCAAAGGAGGAGACCGGAGAAGAAAGGATCTAAAGGCACTAGAGCTGCTTCAAGTAGCCAGCCGCCTCTAAAGCTCCGGGAGGTAGACAGAATACCTGTAGTAGGTGCGGATTGTTACCATGTGGATGGCAACCCGATCCTACCTCACAAAGTGCAAGAGAACATACAAAACAATGATCTAAGGAGACTTCATGATGATGTGCTGGCCATAGGGAGAAGACTTCTCAGCACGGAAAAACCAGGATACCCACTTTACCCAGCTCAGGTTCCGGGTGCGATGTCATACATCGACAGATGGCCCACAGATAAGTTCATCCTGCGATTTGACTACATCTACGACATGTTCCACATGACCAAGATGGATTTTGAGTTCATCCGCCTGTATGCGCTGTATCTCAACTACATCATCACACGCGAGAACATAGAATATATCTGCGTCGCGGACCCGTACTATATGCACGAGAGCTTCTTGGTAGTATGCAAAGAGCACCGTTACTATGCGAGCAAGTACATCTGTGATTTCATGATCGCTAATAAGGACAAGGAAAAAATTCTCCTGCCTTATCATCCCACGTAAGTCATCCGCGGATATCTTTCATAAGTTTTTATCATTCCTTTGCAAGCATTGAGGCTAATTTGAGGTGTATCTATTTTGCACAGCGGGGTGGGGGCGCCGTCCTCATCTGTCTGTACCCACAATACTCACATTCTCTGTACTTGGACTCGTTGAAGACCATCGATAAAAAGGATTACACGCACACAAAGAGTGTTGTCGATAGTGCCATTTTAACCTTCAACCTTACTGGTGGATTGATACGTCCATTTTGCATCATGCTTTCATGTTGATATTTATCGCTTTATGGGCTGTTATATTACTTTGTGGTACCATATTTATGCCTTTTCTCTCTTATTTTGCAAGGTTTATTTGAAGAGGGAGAATTCAGGCAGCTGGAATTCTAGACTGGAAAAGGAGCAAATTTGAATCCTCCATTCTGCACAACTCCAAATGCCCTGAAAATTTACGTGGAATGTTTTGGGAATATATAAAAAATACTGGGCGAAAGAAGTACCAGAGGGGAGCTACCAGGGCCCCACAAGCCTGGTAGCCGCCACCCTTGGTGGCGGCTACAGGGCTTGTGGGCTCCCTGACTGTCACGCCCAAGATGCACCCTATCCTCAATTTTGCGCGAAGGCCTCGTCAGGGATAGAAGCGCATCTCGACGTGTCGCAAGAATGGATATCGTTACAAGTACATCTAGTGAAAAGAAGAGATATATAGAGAGAGTTGGCTTACACTCGCCACATGCTACATCAGTGTCACATCAGTACATTACATAAACATCAAAAGTAAGAGCAGGGTCCGACTACGGACGAAAACAAACGAGAAAAGAAGAACGACGTCCATCCTTGCTATCCCAGGCTGCCGGCCTGGAATCCATCCTAGATCGATGAAGAAGAAGAAGAAGAAGCAACTCCAAATGAACAATCAAGGCGCTCGCGTCAAGTAACCTTTACATGTACCTGCAACTTGTGTTGTAGTAATATGTGAGCCACAGGGGACTCAGCAATCTCATTTCCAAAGGTATCAAGACTAACAAAGCTTAATGGGTGAGGCATGTTTAAGTGGTGAGGTTGCAGCAGTGGCTAAGCATATATTTGGTGGCTAAACTTACGAGTACAAGAATAAAGAGGGGGATGATCTACGCATAACGGACGTGACTACTGATGATCAAATGAATGACCCTGAACACCTACCTACGTCAAGCATAACCCCACCGTGTCCTCGATCGGAGAAAGAACTCACGAAAGAGACAGTCACGGTTACGCACACAGTTGGCATATTTTAATTAAGTTAACTTCAAGTTATCTAGAACCAGTGTTAAACAAAGTTTCCACGTTGCCACATAACCGCAGGCACGGCTTTCCGAAAAGATTTAACTCTGCAGGGGTGCTCCAACTAGTCCATCACAAATTACCACAAGCCGCATAGAAATCCTCAATCACGAAGCTCGGGATCTCGTCGGATTCCCTAGTGGAAAACCTCAACTCTGAGATTACCCAAAGCATCACCGGAATCCCGATGCACAAGATATTTCGTCAAAGGTAAAACTAATCCAGCAAGGCCGCCCGACGTGTCGACGATCCCGATAGGAGTCGCGTACCTCGTTCTCAGGACATGACCAATGGGTCACACTAGGAGATACCAAACCTCGGGTTGCCCCGCGGTGGCCCCGTAGCCTGCCAATTTGGACCAACACTCATGAGGAGCACTCGCCCGGGGGTTGATTAAATTTCCTCGGGTGCCGGCGGGTCCCTATGCATTATTATTAGATTATTAGGCAAATGTAGTACCAAAGTTGGGCCTTGCTAGACCAGTCTTAATCTAAAACGAATTATCAAGGGGGTCCCCATAACAACCCCGATCATGTTAGGAGCGCTCATTTATGGAACGTAACACTGGTAGCCGAAAACTAAGGGGGCAAAGGTGGAACAAAACACCAGGCTAGGAAGGCCGAGCCTTCCACCTTTTACCAAGTATATAGGTGCATTAAATTAAATAGCATTAATATAGTGATATAACAAGGAACCCATGTTTTCACATGGAAGCAACTACACCTGCAACTAGCAACGCTAACAACATGGATAAGCAAGCAGTAACATAGCCAATCAGTGGTTTGCTAGGTCGAACAGGTTGAAGGTTATCATGGTATTGTTGAGAGGCTGATATTTAACATGTGGTAGGCAACGAGACATAATTGATAGAAGCGATAAAACTAGCATGGCAATGATAGTAATGGTATCTGGGGAAATGATCATCTTGCCTGAGGTCCCTCTTGGAAGAAGAATGACTCCGTGAAGCAGACGAACCGATGTAGTCGAACGGGTCCTCACATCCGACACGCTTGCGGAACTCTATCGAGACGAAGCAAACCGGAAACACAATTAACACACGAAATTAAGTGAAGTTCAATATGCAACGAGTTGCATATTGACGAATCTCCACGTTAATTATTTTGTTCTATCCCGGTTAGGTACACGACAATATTAAATGTTTTCAAACATGCAAGAGGTGAAGCGGAAATTAAACTACATATCTAGACATTTTAAATGAGGTCGGAAATGACATATAGCATCTCCGAGACGACCTCACATGTTAATTTACAATTCTGTCCAGATCTGAACTAACACATTTAATTGGTTGTTAAACAGCAAAACAAATAGGTTCACGTGATTCTACGCATCATTTCAAGAAATCTACACATAAAGAACATCTCCAACGGAGCTACGGATCAAAAGATACGGACACCGCAAGATATGATGGCATGAAAGCAAAATGTGTGGAACGACGGTCACGAGCACTTCAAAACATAAAAACAGCAAGAGAAAATGAAACTACACGAGATTCTAAGCAAGTTTCATGTAGGACCTACGGTTCAAAAACTACGAGCAAAACAAGAAATGACTACAATCTGCCAAAATCAGCCACATAGCATTTTCTACGCCCCACAACTACGAGCTACTCAACTCAAATAAACTCAAGCAAGGCATGACATGAAAGAGGGCAAGAAGCACTACTACAAACAACTAACAACAACTAGCATGGCATCATGGATCACTTGGGAAAGAAGACACAAAATGGCATCTCACACACTATTTCAGACTTACTGAAAATTACACCCCATGAAAGTGCAGTTTTCGATCTGAAGCAATATTGACAGCAGCAAAACCATAAGCTACAGGACTCCAAAGGGCATGAAAATTCGCAGCATGCTAGAGAAACACAAGGGGTACAACTAACTCCATTGTACCAACCTCAAAAGAGCTACAGATCAACAGATACAAGCAAGACAAGACAGCAACAAGATATAACAGATCTCAGACTTAGAAATATTCCAGCTCCTCTAAAACAGCACTATTTCTAGCAACTTGAGAGCAAGCAAACCACACCTAAACATGCATTTCTATTGCAACTGAAAATACCAGGGGCTAGTCTAAACACCCAAGAACAACTGCCTAGTTGACAACTCCGTCAAACGAAGCACGGAATAAGTCCTACGAAATAAACAAAAGGGCAACACGGCAAAATATCGCGCGAACTAACTTACTCAAAAGCTAAAAATAATTGCACAGAAAAATCCCATGGATTTTTCTACCCCGGAAACATATAAAATATGTGGGGTTGCACAACAAAATAAAGCCACACATAAATGCGGGAAAATAACCTATATACGGGAAAATAAACTAGCGGCAAATCTCTACACGCAAAAATACAAACGACTGCTCTAAAATGCATGGAAAAATGGTTCCTAATACATGGGCATTTCTAATACGGCATTCGAGCAATTCGAACACGCGCAGAAAATTAAATACGCGGCTAAACCTATTGGGACAGCACGCCAAACGATGCATTCGGCACGCTAAGCGGCGTCAAACAAAAATGCAAGTTGCACCAACGTATTCTACATGCAAAACTACGCGAAATCCATATGCTACATGTCACGATCCGACTTACGGATTAAATTCTACGGGCGTTCTAATATTCGAGTAATTTCTCGAATACATACAAATTCCGAAAATACTAATTATTCTAACCGGGCCGAGCTGGGGCGCAAAATAGCAAAGCACCGCGCTGGGCGGGGCTTACCACGGGGTGTCTCTGGGCCGATTGGAGGTGGGCCTTGGGGAGGAGCCGGGGCAGGCCGAGGCGAAGTGGCCTGGAGTTGGGCCGAGGCGCGCTTGGGCTGAAGGCGACCTAGCCATTTGGCCCAGCTCGCTACCTGGGCCGCGGTCAACGCGCCGAGGGGAGGGAGGCATGGGCGCTGCTAGCCTGGATCGGGCAGGCGGCAGTCTCCCCGACGGCGCACGAGCCTGGCAGCGCCTGGGCACGAACCGACCGCACCGGCGGGCAGCAGGCGAGGCACCGGCGACCCGGGGCGGCGGGATCCGGCGCAGGGAACCCATTCGGAGGTGCTACCGCAGCGAAGAAGCTTGGGACATCCATGGCAGCGACTCCACAAGCTCCTGCGGCCATGGATGAAAGAGAGCAAGAGAGATTAGAGGGAGGAGGAGAACAGATGCACCGGAAGAGGGCAGGGAACTCGGAATCGGGAGGTTGACCTGCTGGTCCTCGCGGAGAGGCTCCATTGGTGGTCGGCGGCCAAGGATCCATGGGGCTCGGGAGGAGGAGGGAGCCGGCGGGGATGGCTCGTTGCTCTGCGGTCACCCGGACATGTCTGATTTGACCATGGACATGTCCGGTAGGTGGGGATTTGGGCGAATCTGAGCCCCAGATCTTAGATCCGAAGGCTAAGAAAGGCTATGGAGCTTAGGGCTGCGGGATTTGAAGGGTGTGGGCTAGTAGGTGGGGTTTTCTAGGGGGGTGGCTGCAAAAATGACTAGGGGAAACCCTAGTGAAGTGAGAGAGACCTCTCCATGGGGTGAAGCTTATATAGGTTTGGTCTATGGTGGGGTGGACCTCGTCTGTCCGATCGGGATCCGACGATCACGAACGGAGGAAGTGGCTAGGTGGCACTACTGACGTGTGTAGATGGGCAATGTAGGGGTGAGAGGGAAATAGCACGGCGCGGCAACAAGATTTTAAAACACCGATAAACGTCCGACGGTAGACAGAATACGGTGCCGCTACGGTCGACCGTTCGGGTACCAGACGGACTCCGATCGCGACGAAATTCGACAGGGGGCTGGCTACAACTAATTACGACCGCATGCCAAGTTTCACCCCGATTAGAGACAGTTCTAAATGCACTTTAAAAACAGGGTTTTGACGATGCCGTGGGCGCGTGCGTGTCCGGTCGGGCTCAGAACGGACAACGACGTGAACCGGCAACTAACAACGGATGCAAGTTTTGAAAACTGGCGGCAACGGAGATGCCGATGCAATGTAGATGATGTGCATGATGCGATGATGATGCAACAAAACAAAATAGACACACGACGAAAATGGAATAGAAGGGGAATCTTCTGGAACGTCGACATCGGGCTGTCACAACTCTCCTACACTACAAGAGGATCTCGTCCCGAGATCCAAGAATGGAAGGGGAAGAGGATGAGAAAGAACAAGAGGTAAAAATTTAGTCGCTTCTTTGACAAACGAGTGAAACCAACGATCCTTGAAGGTTGCCAAGCGATGAGGAATGATATGAGAAACAAACAAGAATTCACGGAAAATTTCGGCAGCACTTCGGTAGGAAAATGGGACAAAAAATTCGATAAGATGGTAGAAATTGACAATATACATAACAAACAACTAAATAGAACAAGGGAACACCATGATCTTGACAGAACAAGAAGCTAGACCCAAAAGAGCAATATCACAATGCCTCCGGAACAATAGAATATGAACTAGCTCATACGGAAGAAGAGAAAGAAGAGAGACTGACAACTACTGACTCAAATGAACTTGGCAAGCATCCTTGCAAGAAGAATTGGACGAAGTTGTTGAAAAAAAACAACGAAAAGAACAAGATAGTAGTGGGCTTATGAAAATCATCTCAACATCTATGAGGTGACAACCACCCACTAAAAGAAACAAGGATAGATTGGGAGAAACAAGATATGAACAATTTCTTACACCAAGAGGATACATTTAGAACTTGGATTAATGACAAGCACCATGATAGCAACAACCCATAGGAAAAGCTTTAGGTGAAATCCAAACCAAGATAGCTCAATGAAGAAATCATTGGTTGAAATATCTCATGATCATATAATTGGTGGATTTAATTATGTCATTCTTGAAAGGAAATCTCTTCGAGGCTCCTACACTAATAAGAATGCTATAACACCACCTCAAAGGATAAAGGAAGAACGAATGCACTTGGACATGCAAGAGAAAGGATACTTGAGGTTCTCCAACAAGAATCTTGAAGAACACTTGAGAATGAATTGAAACCTTGATGAACCACCATGAAGGACCACCGTATAAAAATGAATGATGCAAAGATATGAAGGTAGAAAGAATAAGATTATGACCTTGCCAGGATTTAGATGAAGCTTCACCAAGAGATACTTGAGAAAACATGGAACTCCAGAGAATAAAAGATAAGAACACTTGAGAAAAAAAAGGAATTGACATCATGAGTCACTCCGGAAGAAGAATTGAAATCACTATGAACAAGAATAATAATTATGTTATGCTTATCCTTCATCAAGTTTAATTGATGACAAGCAACGGATTTAGCATATCACTTATTCTACTAGAAATGAATCTTGAAGAGGCAGAGAGATAAGCACCACCTGAGTCATGATTGCAGGACGCACCGGTAAGAATTCACAACTGAATGGGAATTCCAAGAATGCATGGAAACACCTGAGAATGAAGAGATCATGAGCCACCTGAGAGAAAACTTTAAAAAGACACCGGAATAAACGAGAGACGAACAAAGAGACAAAAATTGAGAAGAATTGAGGATGAAAGCTGAAAGCTGAGAACGAAGAATCTTCTGAAATGATGGCCTTCGGAGAATCGATAATGAAACAATTCAGAAATGCACGAGATAGAAAGAAGTAGATTCTCATGATTGACAACAATTAAGATGATGGCATAAAGCTGAAATGGTGAATCTCCAAGAGAATGAACCAAGATTTGAGAGAAACACTCCTCCGAATTTGCAAGCTGAGAAAGTTGACGAGAAACAACACCAAGAATAGCTGACACACTCCGAAATAAGAAAAATGCAAGGTTGAGCCAAATATGAGAATTAATTCAAATTGATCTTGAAGAAGGAATATGACTGATGAAAATCATACTTACGTCATAGTTGAAAAGAATTAGAGATCTCCGGAAGATTAGAAGAGCTAAAAGATCCTGGGAAAAACCTGTGGGTTATGGGACCACTCAAAGAAATCACTGTTGAAACAATTGCTAGAACGAGAGATATTGCACCGGTATAAGAAAACTAGATGAGGTTAGCACCCCGAAATAATTGGAAGAATTGAAAACAAGAATTTCCGAGATAACTTCAACGCTCCGGATAGAAAAGAGAGGAATGAATAACAAGAAGACTCATAAGAATTCCCAACATGGGAAAAATTACAAGGATGAATAGGATATAATGAACACGGACAACTGAATTAAATTCACCGGTAAGGATGACAAGAATGAACAAATATGACACGAATCTCCTGAGAATCTTCACAACGAATCACCGGATAATAGAGAAAAGAACAGACAACAGAAGCACAAAGAAAAGAAAACTCTTGGATGAAAATCCAAACACTAAAGAAAAGGGTGGGAGGGCGGGGAAAAACAAAGATAACTTGGGACAGATGAGATGAACTCCGGAAAGAATTAAGAGAATGATCTGCAAAAACTGGAGAAGATTGATTCACTGAAGAGAAGCACATCGGTTGGAAAGAATTGATATGACAACTCCGGTTGAAAGCAATTGATAAGACAATTGATAGAGCATAAGAATTAATACTCTCATAAAAATATGAGAACACCTCTTAGAAAAGATATGAAATCACCACTTGACATCAAAGCAACTTGAATTACCTCATACAACAAAACAAAGGATGCGGCTTACGAAACAAGCCAGAACAAACTCATGAGAAAGATTTCCGTTCGATATTTTCGTGGACAGGATCGCACAGGCTTGATTTTACAGTAGCCATCAAGTGCAAGGCAGTGCACCCGATATACGAAGCGTCCCCGAGTCGTAGCAAGCTACAAGGAGTCTTTAAGACACAACGTATACCGCTGTAAGTCGACCGTGAACAAACGAATCCACTAGATGTCGAACCCCAACCTAACATCATGTATTTTTTCGAAGATTGTCCTATAAGCAACTACTTGAATTCCCACCTATGAATTCCCGAAATATCTGGTCATGCAATCTGGTACACGGATGCAAGGAGTAATATCACACAACTCCTATACTAACCCGTCACCTGTATCACATCCGTCAACACACAACCAGAATCTCGGACCTTCATCTACAACAGACCCTCGTGATCACAACGATACAAAGTATGGCAGTACTCCCGAACAATCTGCACCAGTATTGGGGACATCGGGGTTATCTCGCCACTACTAGTATTGAAGCAATTACGAACATCCTTCGTTCTGAGATACTAAGAAATCTGAATGATAACGATGTGCTCAAGAATCCCCTGGAGCTCAACTCCCCTGAAACTCAAAGCAGATAGGAGGCACCAAGAAAGAACTCCGTCACATCGGCATCATATAGATTCCCAAAAATATCCGCGTGATCCTAAATTTTTTTTGAGTGAGAAGAGGAGTAGAGTAAATTATTACATTAAGATTCCTCACCAGAGCATAGAAGAGGAGAAAAAAGAATCCTACTCTCTGATATACAACTAAGACTCAAATAGTTTTTTACTAGACTCGACTCGGCCAAGTTCGATCAATCAAGGGGCTCCTAGGTCGGTACTGCTATGATACCAACTTGTCACGCCCAAGATGCGACCCTATCCTCTATTTCGCGTGAAGGCCACGTCAGGGATAGAAGCGCATCTCGTCGTGTCGCAAGAATGGATATCGTTACAAGTACATGTACTGAAAAGAAGATATATATATAGAGAGAGTTGGCTTACACTCGCCACATGCTACATCAGTGTCACATCAGTACATTACATAAACATCAAGAGTAAGAGCAGGGTCCGACTACGGATGAAAACAAACGAGAAAAGAAGAACGACGTCCATCCTTGCTATCCCAGGCTGCCGGCCTGGAACCCATCCTAGATCGCTGATGAAGAAGAAGAAGCAGCAACTCCTAATGAACAATCAACGCGCTCGCGTCAAGTAACCTTTACATGTACCTGCAACTTGTGTTGTAGTAATTTGTGAGCCACAGGGGACTCAACAATCTCATTTCCAAAGGTATCAAGACTAGCAAAGCTTAATGGGTGAGGCATGGTTAAGTGGTGAGGTTGCAGTAGCGGCTAAGCATATATTTGGTGGCTAAACTTACGGGTACAAGAATAACGAGGGGGATGATCTACGCATAACGGACGTGACTACTGATGATCAAATGAATGATCCTGAACACCTACCTACGTCAGGCATAACCCCACCGTGTCCTCGATCGGAGAAAGAACTCACGAAAGAGACAGTCACGGTTACGCACACAGTTGGCATATTTTAATTAAGTTAACTTCAAGTTATCTAGAACCAGTGTTAAACAAAGTTTCCACGTTGCCACATAACCGCGGGCACGGCTTTCCGAAAAGATTTAACCCTGCAGGGGTGCTCCAACTAGTTCATCACAAATTACCACAAGCCGCATAGAAATCCTCAATCACGAAGCTCGCGATCTCGTCGGATTCCCTAGTGGAAAACCTCAACTCTGAGATTACCCAAAGCATCACCGGAATCCCGATGCACAAGATATTTCGTCAAAGGTAAAACTAATCCAGCAAGGCCGCCCGACGTGTCGACGATCCCGATAGGAGTCGCGTACCTCGTTCTCAGGACACGACAGATGGGTCACACTAGGAGATACCAAACCTCGGGTTGCCCCGCGGTGGCCCCGTAGTCTGCCACTTTGGACCAACAGTCATGAGGAGCACTCGCCCGGGGGTTGATTAAATTTCCTCGGGTGCCGGCAGGTCCCTATGCATTATTATTAGATTATTAGGCAAATGTAGTACCAAAGTTGGGCCTTGCCAGACCAGTCTTAATATAAAACGAATTATCAAGGGGGTCCCCATAACAACCCCGATCGTGTTAGGAGCGCTCATTTATGGAACATAACACTGGTAGCCGAAAACTAAGGGGGCAAAGGTGGAACAAAACACCAGGCTAGAAAGGCCGAGCCTTCCACCTTTTACCAAGTATATAGGTGCATTAAATTAAATAGCATTTAAATATGGTGATATAACAAGGAACCCATGTTATCGCATGGAAGCAACTGCACCTGCAACTAGCAACGCTAACAACATGGTTAAGCAAGCAGTAACATAGCCAATTAGTGGTTTGCTAGGTTGAACAGGTTGAAGGTTTCATGGCATAGTTGAGAGGCTGATGTTTAACATGTGGTAGGCAACGAGACATAACGATAGAAGCGATAAAACTAGCATGAGAATGATTGTAATGGTATCTGGGGAAATGGTCATCTTGCGTGAGATCCCGCTTGGAAGAAGAATGCCTCCGTGAAGCAGACGAACCGACATAGTCGAACGGGTCCTCACAATTCGGCACGCTGTGGAACTCTATCGAGACAAAGCAAACCGGAAACACAAATCAACACACGATATACACCACACGATGCACAACACATATGATGCATGAGCAGATGAAAACATGCAAGTCACGGCATGACATTCACACAATCAAACACTACACATTAAGTGAAGTTCAATATGCAACGAGTTGCCTATTGACGAAACTCCACGCTAATTATTTAGTTCTATCCCGGTTAGGTACACGACAATATTAAATGTTGTCAAACATGCAAGAGGTGAAGCGGAAATTAAACTACATATCTAGACATTTTAAATGAGGTCGGAAATGACATATAGCATCTCCGAGACGACCTCACATGTTAATTTACAATTCTGTCCAGATCTGAACTAACACATTTAATTGGTTGTTAAACAGCAAAAAAAAATAGGTTCACGTGATTCTAAGCATCATTTCAAGCAATCTACACATAAAGAACATCTCCAACGGAGCTACGGATCAAAAGATACGGACACCGCAAGATATGATGGCATGAATGCAAAATGTGTGCAACGACGGTCACGAGCACTTCAAAACATACAAACAGCAAGAGAAAATGAAACTACATGAGATTCTAAGCAAGTTTCATGTAGGACACGATCAAATCGGAGCTACGGTTCAAGAACTACGAGCAAAAGAAGAAATGACTACAATCTGCCAAAATCAGCCACATAGCATTTTCTACGACCCACAACTACGAGCTACTCAACTCAAATAAACTCAAGCAAGGCATGACACGAAAGAGCGCAAGACGCACTACTACAAACAACTAACAACAACTAGTATGGCATCATGGATCACTTGGGAAAGAAGACACAAAATGGCATCTCACACACTATTTCAGACTTTGTGAAAATTACACCCCATGAAAGTGCAGTTTTCGATCTGAAGCAATATTGACAGTAGCAAAACCATCAGCTACAGGACTCCAAAGGGCATGAAAATTCACAGCATGCTATAGAAACACAAGGGGTACAACTAACTCCATTGGACCAACCTCAAAAGAGCTACAGATCAACAGATACAAGCAAGACAAGACAGCAACAAAATATAACAGATCTCAAACTTAGAAATATTCCAGCTCCTCTAAAACAGCACTATTTCTAGCAACTTGAGAGCAAGCAAACCACACCTAAACATGCATTTCTATTGCAACTAAAAATACCAGGGGCTAGTCTAAACACCCAAGAACAACTCCCTAGTTGACAACTCCGTCAAACGAAGCACGGAATAAATCCTACGAAATAAACAAAAGGGCAACACGGCAAAATATCGTGCGAACTAACTTAAAAGCTAAAACTAATTGCACAGAAAAATCCATACCCCGGAAACATATAAAATATGTGGGGTTGCACAACAAAATAAAGCCACACATAAATGCGGGAAAATAACCTATATACGGGAAAATAAACTAGCGGGAAATCCCTACACGCAAAAATACAAATGACTGCTCTAAAATGCATGGAAAAATGGTTCCTAAAACATGGGCATTTCTAATACAGCATTCGAGCAATTCGAACACGCGCAGAAAATTAAATACGCGGCTAAACCTATTGGGACAACACACCAAATGATGCATTCGGCACGCTAAACGGCGTCAAACAAAAATACAAGTTGCACCAACGTATTCTATGCGCAAAACTACGCGAAATCCATATGCTATATGTCGCGATCCGACTTACGGATTAAATTCTACGGGCGTTCTAATATTCGACTAATTTCTGAAATACATACAAATTCCGAAAATACTAATTATTCTAACCGGGCCGAGCTGGGGCGCAAAATAGCAAAGCACTGCGCTGGGCGGGGCTTACCACGGGGTGTCTCTGGGCCGATTGGAGGTGGGCCTTGGGGAGGAGCCGGGGCAGGCCGAGGCGAAGTGGCCTGGAGTTGGGCCGAGGCGCGCCTGGGCTGAAGGCGAGCTAGCCAGCTGGCCCAGCTCGCTACCTGGGCCGTGGTCAACGCGCCAAGGGGAGGGAGGCATGGGCGCTGCTAGCCTGGATCGGGCAGGCGGCGGTCTCCTCGACGGTGCACGAGCCTGGCGGCGCCTGGGCAGGAACCGACCGCACCGGCGGGCAGCAGGCGAGGCACCGGCGACCCGGGGCGGCGGGATCCGGCGCAGGGAACCCATTCGGAGGTGCTGCCGCAGCGAAGAAGCTTGGAACGTCCATGGCAGCGACTCCACAAGCTCCTGCGGCCATGGATGAAAGAGAGCAAGAGAGATTAGAGGGAGGAGGAGAACAGATGCACGGGAAGAGGGTAGGGAACTCGGATTCGAGAGGTTGACCTGCCGGTCCTCGTGGAGAGGCTCCGTTGGTGGTCGGCGGCCAAGGATCCATGGGGCTCGGGAGGAGGAGGGAGCCGGTGGGGATGGCTCGTTGCTCTGCGGTCACCCGGACATGTCTGATTTGACCACGGACATGTCCGATAGGTGGGGATTTGGGCGAATCTGAGCCCCAGATCTCAGATCCGAAGGCTAAGAAAGGCTATGGAGCTTAGGGCTGCGGGATTTGAAGGGTGTGGGCTAGTAGGTGGGGTTTTCTAGGGCGGTGGCTGCAAAAATGACTAGGGGAAACCCTAGTGAAGTAAGAGAGACCTCTCCATGGGGTGAAGCTTATATAGGGTTGGTCTATGGTGGGGTGGACCTCGTCCGTCCGATCGGGATCCGACGATCACGAACGGAGGAAGAGGCTAGGTGGCACTACTGACGTGTGTAGATGGGTAATGTAGGGATGAGAGGGAAATAGCGCGGCGCGGCAACAAGATTTTAAAACACCGATAAACGTCCGACGATAGACCGAATACGGTGCCGCTACGGTCGACCGTTCGGGTACCAGACGGACTCCGATCACGACGAAATTCGACAGGCGGCCTGGCTATAACTAATTACGACTGCATGCCAAGTTTCACCCCGATCAGAGAAAGTTTTAAATGCACTTTAAAAACAGGGTTTTGATGATGCCGCGGGCGCGTGCGTGTGCGGTCGGGCTCAGAACGGACAACGACGTGAACTGGCAACTAACAACGGATGCAAGTTTTGAAAACTGGCGGCAACGGAGATGCCGATGCAATGCAGATGATGTGCATGATGCGATGATGATGCGACAAATGAAAATATACACACGACGAAAATGGAATAGAAGTGGAATCTTCTGGAACGTCGACATCCAGCTGTCACACTGACGGCCCACTGCCCCCCTCTTTTGCTATATGAAGGGTTTCGTTCCAGAAAAAATAAAGGAGGAGCTTTTTCGTGGTTTTGCCACCACCACGAGGCGGAACTTGAGCAGATCCAATCTAGAGCTCCGGCAGGACGATCCTGCTGGGGAAACTTCCCTCCCGGAGGGGGAAATCATCGCCATCGTCATCACCAACACTCCTCTTGTCGGAGGGGAGGCATCTTCATCAACATCTTCATCAGCACCATCTCCTCTCCAATCCCTAGTTCATCTCTTGTAACCAATCTCCGTCTCGCGACTCCGATTGGTACTTGTAAGGTTGCTAGTAGTGTTGATTACTCTTTGTAGTTGATGCTAGTTGGATTACTTGGTGGAAGAGTTTATGTTCAGATCCTTGATGCTATTCATTAAACCTCTGATCATGATTATGATTATGATTTGTGAGCAGTTACTTTTGTTCCTGAGGACATGGGATAAGTCATGTTAATAATAGTCATGTGAATTTGGTATTCGTTCGGTATTTTGATATGCTGTATGTTGTCTTTTCCTCTAGTGGTGTTATGTGAACGTCGACTACATAACACTTCACCATACTTGGGCCTAGAGGAAGGCATTGGGGAGTAGTAAGTAGATGATGGGTTGCTGGAGTGACACAAGCTTAAACCCCAGTCTATGCGTTGCTTCGAAGGGGCTGATTTGGATCCACTAGTTTAATGCTATGGTTAGACGTTGTCTTAATTCTTCTTTCGTAGTTGCATATGCTTGCGAGAGGGGTTAATCATAAGTGGGATGCTTTTCCAAGTAAGGGTAATAACCAAGCGCCGGTCCACCCACATATCAAACTATCAAAGTAACGAACGCGAATCACATGAACATGATGAAACTAGCATGACAGAAATTCACATGTGTCCTCGGGAGCGTTTTTCCTCCTATAAGACTTTGCTCAAGTTTGTCCCTTGCTACTACTTGTTACATGTTACTTTTCACTTGCTACGTTTCACCTCGCTACATCATCACTTGTTACCGCTACTTTCAGTGCTTGCAGGTATTACCTTGCTGAAAACCGTTTATCAGAGCCTTCCGCTCCTCGTTGGGTTCGACACTCTTACTTATCGAAAGGACTACGATTGATCCCCTAAACTTGTGGGTCATCAAGACTCTTTTCTGGAGCCGTTGCCGGGGAGGTAGGTGCCTTTGGTAAGAGGAATTTGGTAAGGAAACATTTATATACTATGCTGAAATTTATTGTCAGTATGGAAGCTGTTCCTTTGAGGAGTTTGTTCGGGGTATCTTCACCACGAACAGAAGCACGAGGAGTTGTTCCTCAACCTGAGGTACCTACTGAAAATATCTTTTATGAAATTCCTTCGGGTATGCTTGAGAAACTGCTGACTAATCCTTTTACAGGAGATGGATCTTCACATCCAGACTTGCATCTAATCTATGTAGATGAAGTTTGTGGTTTATTTAAGCTTGCAGGTTTGCCCGAGGATGAGGTAAAGAAGAAATTCTTTCCTTTATCTTTGAAGGATAAGGCATTGACATGGTATAGGCTATGTGATGATACTGGATCATGGGACTACAATCGGTTGAAATTGGAATTTCATCAAAAGTTCTATCCTATGCATTTAGTACATCGTGATCGGAATTATATTTATAAATTTGGCCTCGTGACAGGGAAAGCATAGATCAAGCTTGGGAGAGGCTTAAATCAATGCTATATTCATGCTCCAATCATGAGCTCTCGAGAGAAATTATCACTCAAAACTTTTATGCTCGGCTTTCTCATGAAGATCGTACCATGCTTGAGACTTATTGTATCGGTTCTTTTATGAAGAAGGATATTGACCACAAGTGGAATTTATTGGAAAGAATCAAACGTAACTCTGAAGATTGGGAGCTGGAAGAAGGTAAGGAGTCAGGTATGAATTTCCAGTTTGATTGCGTTAAATCTTTTGTTGAGACAAACACTTCTAGAGATTTTAGCGCTAAGTATGGACTTGACTCTGAGATAGTAGCTTCTCTATGTGAATCTTTTGCTGCTCATGTTGATCTTCCCAAAGAGAAGTGGTTTAAGTATCATCCTCATGTAGAAAGAAACATAGTCAAAACCAATCTAGTTGAGGAGAAAGTGATTGCTTTTAGTGATCCTGTTGTTCCTTGTGCCTACGCTGAGAAACCACCTTACCTTGCTAGGAAAAAGGATTATTCTAAAGCTCCAACTGTGATACATAGGGGTTACATTAGACCACTTGCACCCCCTGAGGAGGTTAGAGTTGAACCTAGTGTTGCTATTATCAAAGATCTCTTAGCCGAAGACATAGATGGGCATGTTATCAAATTCTGTGAGGACTCCGCTAGAATTGCTAAACCTCACGCGGAAGACAAATACAGACCTGTAGTTGGCCTGCCCGTTGTTTCTGTCAAGATAGGAGATTACTGTTACCATGATTTATGTGATATGGGAGCTAGTGTTAGTGCAATAACCCGTTCCCTATATGATGAAATCAAAGACGAGATTGCACCTGCTGAGCTAGAACCCATTGATGTCACTATTACGCTAGCTAATAGAGACACTATCTGCCCTCTGGGAATTGTGAGAGACGTAGAAGTCCTGTGTGGTAAGACGAAGTTCCTACTGATTTCCTCGTCCTTGGTACTACACAAGATAACTTTTGTCCCATCATATTCGGTAGACCCTTTCTCAACCCTGTCAATGCTCACATTGATTGCATTAAGCAGACTGTCACAGTTTGTTTCGAGGGTGTGTCTCATGAATTTAACTTCTCCAAGTTTGGAAGACAACCCCATGAAAAAGAGTCGTCTGGTAGGGATGAAATCATTGCTCTTGCCTCTATTGTCGTACCTCCTACGGATCCTTTAGAGCAATATCTGCTTGAGCATGAAAATGATATGCATATGGAGGAAAGAGATGAGATAGATAAAATTGTCTTAGAACAATATCCTATTCTCAAGAATAATTTGCCTATTGAACTGCTTGGGGATCCTCCCCCACCAAAGGGTGATCCTGTGTTCGAGCTTAAACAGTTGCCTGATACTCTTAAGTATGCCTATCTTGATGAGAAGGAGATATATCCTGTTATTATCAGTGCTCTCCTCTCAGAGCACGAAGAGAAGAAGTTACTAAAAACTCTGAGGAAGCACCGTGCTGCTATTGGATATACTCTTGATGATCTTAAGGGTATTAGTCCCACTCTATGTCAGCACAAGATTAAAACCGATCCTAATTCTAAACCAGTTGCTGATCATCAAAGGAGATTAAATCCTAAGATGAAAGAGGTCGTTAGAAAAGAAATATTAAAGCTTTTGGAAGCATGAATCATTTATCCTGTTGCTCATAGTGATTTGTTAAGTCCAGTACATTGCGTACCTAAGAAGGGAGGTATCACCGTCGTTCGTAATGATAAGAATGAATTAATCCCACAAAGGATTTTTACTGGCTATAGGATAGTGATAGACTTTCGGAAATTGAACAAGGCAACCAGGAAAGATCATTATCCTTTGTCGTTTATCGACCAAATGCTAGAAAGGCTATCCAAACACACGCACTTCGGCTTTCTAGACGGTTATTCAGGTTTCTCGCAAATACCTGTTGCACAATCTGATCAGGAGAAAACCACTTTCACCTGCCCCTTCGGTACCTTTGCTTATAGACGTATGCCTTTTGGCTTATGCAATGCACCTGCCACCTTTCAAAGGTGTATGATGGCTATATTCTCTGACTTTTGTGAAAAGATTGTCGAGGTTTTCATGGATGAATTCTATGTTTACGGGTCTTCCTTTGATGATTGCCTCAGTAACCTTGATCGAGTCTTACAGAGATGCAAAGATACCAACCTCGTCTTGAATTGGGAGAAGTGCCACTTTATGGTTAATGAAGGCATCGTCTTAGGACACAAAATCTCTGAAAGAGGCATTGAAGTTGATAAGGCTAAGGTTGATGCAATTGAGAAAATGCCTTGCCCCACAGATATGAGAGGTATACGAAGTTTTCTAGGTCATGCTGGTTTCTATAGAAGGTTCATTAAAGACTTCTCTAAGATTTCTAGGCCTTTTACCAACCTGTTGCAGAAGGATGTTCCTTTTGTTTTTTATGATGATTGTGAGGAAGCTTTCGAAATACTTAAGAAGGCTTTGATAACTACACCTATTGTTCAACCACCTGACTGGAACTTGCCCTTTGAAATCATGTGCGACGCTAGTGATTATGCTGTTGGTGCTGTTTTAGGACAAAGAGTTGACAAGAAGTTGAATGTTATTCACTACACTAGTAAAACTCTAGACAGTGGCCAAAGAAACTATGCCACTACGGAAAAGGAGTTTTTAGCAGTCGTGTTTGCATGTGAAAAGTTCAGATCTTATATAGTTGATTCCAAAGTCACTATTCACTCTGATCATGCTACTATTAAGGACCTTATGGAGAAGAAGGACGCTAAGCCTAGGCTGATCAGATGGGTTCTCCTGCTACAGGAATTTGATTTGCACGTCGTTGACGGAAAGGGTGCTGATAACCCTGTAGCAGATAACTTGTCCAGGCTAGAGAATGTCCTTGATGACCCACGACCTATTGATGACAGCTTTCCTGATGAGCAATTAAATGTCATCCGCACTTCACATAGTGCACCGTTGTATGCTGATTACGCAAATATATCGTAGCCAAATACATACCACCCAGTTTCACCTATCAGCAAAAGAAGAAATTCTTCTTTGATTTGAGACACTACTTTTGGGATGATCCTCACCTTTATAAGGAAGGAGTAGATGGTGTTATTAGACGTTGTGTGCCTGAACATGAACATGGACAAATCCTGTAGAAGTGTTATTCCGAGGCCTACGGAGGACACCATGCTGGAGATAGAACTTCTCATAAGGTATTGCAATTAGGTTTCTATTGGCCCACTCTCTTCAAGGATGCCCATAAGTTTTTCTTGTCTTGTAACGAATGCCAAAGAATAGGGAACATTAGTAAGCGTCAGGAAATGCCTATGAACTATTCACTTGTCATTGAACCATTTGATGTCTGGGGCTTTGATTATATGGGAGCCTTCCCGAGTTCCAATGGGTACACTCACATCTTAGTTGCTGTGGATTATGTCACTAAGTGGGTAGAAGCTATCCCCACTAAAAATGTTGATCACCACACCTCTATTAAGATGCTTAAAGAAGTCATTTTCCCAAGATTTGGAGTCCCTAGATATTTGATGACTGATGGCGGTTCACACTTCATTCATGGTGTTTTCCGCAAGATGCTCGCTAAGTATGATGTCAACCATAGAATTGCATCTCCTTATCATCCTCACTCTAGTGGTCAAGTGGAGTTGAGTAATAGGGAGATCAAATTGATCCTACAAAAGACTGTCAATAGATCTCGAAAGAATTGGTCTAGCAAACTTGACGATGCACTATGGGCTTATAGGACTGCGTATAAGAATCCCATGGGCATGTCGCCGTATAAAATGGTTTACGGTAAGACCTGTCATTTACCTCTTGAGCTAGAACACAAAGCTTATTGGGCAATCAAAGGCTCAACTTCGATTTCAAACTTGTCGGTGAGAAGCGGTTGTTTGATATCAGCTCATTAGATGAATGGAGGGCCCAGGCATATGAGAATGCCAAGTTGTTCAAGGAAAAGGTTAAGAGATGGCACGATAAACGAATACAGAAACGAGAGTTCAATGTAGGTGATTATGTCTTGCTATACAATTCTCGCGTAAGATTCTTCGCAGGCAAGCTTCTCTCTAAATGGGAAGGTCCTTACGTTATCGAGGAAGTATATCGTTCCGGTGCCATCAAAATAAATTACACGGAAGGAAATTTTCCTAGAGTGGTAAATGGGCAAAGAATCAAGCATTACATCTCTGGTACTCCCATAAATGTTGAGACCAATATCATCAATATCATAACTCCACAGGAGTACATAAGGGATGTTTATCAGCCCGTTTCAGACCCTGAAAACGAAGAGGTATCTGTTTCGGTAAGTAATTGGACTCCGAAGCTTTTCCAATAGGAATTTTCCTCCGTTTTGAAATTTTTGGAAAATTAGAAAAATAAAAAGCAGTTCGGATAGCGCATGAGGCGGCCACAAGCTTGGTAGCCGCCACCTACCCCCTGGCGGCGGCTACAGGGCTTGTGGGCACCTCGTGTGCCTCCCGGACTCCGTTTTCTTGTGGAGCACTCCTTCTGGTCCAGAAAAAATCATTATATATACGCCCGAGGGTTTTGATCTCCGTATCGCGTAGTTTTCCTCTATTTTTGTTTCGAGCCTGTTTTGTGCCGCAGATCTAGGTCAAGATGTCTTCTCAGGATTCACAGGGGGAGAGCTATGTGGCTGATTACCTTGCTAACCCCAAGGTCTATGGGGACTTGGAACCATATGGCTGGACCACTGACGAGGAAGAGGACTATGAGCCGAAGGGGAAGGAATAAACGAGTTCCGATGAAGAGGAGGCTCCTTTACCTCAACCTGGACGCACTCATGTGGAGTTCAAGAAGTCAAGCCTCCCTGACCAAAGGAAGAAGCCTAAGACCTTGTTTATCCCTTCTCGTTTCTTGCAGGAGAGTAAGCAGGAACTTTGACATAGAGTGTTGAAACTTGAGGAGGAAAATGACGATCTGAGGGAGCAGAATTTTTTGCTCAAGTGGGAATTAGACAAGCTCAAGACTACTTCAACAACACCACCACCATCACCACCAAAGGAAGACAACTAAAGCATTGGTATGGGCAATCCCCTTGGCTTTTGCCAAGCTTGGGGGAGTTGCCCTGGTATCGTATCACCTTTATATCTTTTGCTTTTACCTTTGTTTTAGTTCTTTCCTTTTCAGTTTTTATTTCTTATCTTAGTTGAATAAGTCTTTAGTGTTTAGTTTGAGTCTTTTGCCTTGTGTCTCCCCCGATGTATTCGAGCTTGCGAGCTATATAATAAATAGTATCTTAGTCAAGGGCTTTGCTTTGTGTCGTGATCAAAAGTATGAAGAGAACGATAGCATGAAAGATCATGAGATGATCTTATGGAAAGTGATAGCTTCACATATGACACGTATGATGATTGAAACTTGTTGAGAATAAATCAACATAGACCTCAGTCATTGTTGCAATTAATAAGAAGTAATAAGGAAAGAGTGGTTCACATATAAATATATCATCTTAGACACTTTTTACAATTGTGAGCACTCACCAAACTATTACATGCTTAGGAGTAGATGTTGGACAAGGAAGACAACATAATGAATTGTGTTTGCTTGGTTCCAAACAATGTTATATGATTAGAGATCCCTTAGAATGTGACGATTGCTTCCACCTCATACTAGCGAAAACTCCCGCACCAAGTAGAGATACTACTTGTGCATCCATAAACCTTCAACCCAGTTTGGCCATGAGAGTCCACCATACCTACCTATGGATTGAACAAGATCCTTCAAGTAAGTTGTCATCGGTGCAAGCAATAAAAAATGCTCTTTAATATGTATGATCTATTAGTGTGTGGAAAATAAGCTTTGTACGAACATGTGATGAGGAAGACATAAAAGCGATAGACTGCATAATAAAGTTCTTTACCACACGAGGCAATATAAAGTGACGTTCCTCCGCACTAAGAGGACACGCATTCAAACCTCAAAAGCGCATGACAACCTCTGCTTCCCTCTCCAAAGGGCCTATCTTGTACCTTTACTTTTTGCCCTTGTAAGACTCATGGTGATCTTCACCAATTCCCTATTTTTTGCCTTTGTCTTGGCTACCGTCACATGCTTGGGAAAGATCTATATTCATATATCAACTTGGAGTTGAATACTTATGCTTTATTATTGTTGACTTTACCCTTGAGGTAAATAGTTAGGAGGCAAAACTATAAGCCCCTATCTTCCTGTGTGTCCAGCTAAAACTTTGATACCATGAGTACCATGTGAGTTGTAACAATTGTGGAAAATAAAAGAGATGATTGAGTATGTGGGTTTGCCTTACAAGCTCTTATTTGACTCTTTCTGATGTTATGATAAATTGCAATTGCTTCAATGACTTTGGACTGTTGTTGGTTACTTCTCGGTATGGTTTGTGCTTCATACTTTGCTTTGTGAAGGAATTGTTACTTTCCCATAAGAATCTTTATGATGTATTGTTGTTCTATGTGTGATCATGATGCCCTCATGTCCGTATTATGTTTTATCGACACCTTCGTCCCTAAACATGTGGACATGTTTATGGAACTTGGTTTTCGCTTGAGGACAAGCGAGGTCTAAGCTTGGGGGAGTTGATACGTCCATTTTGCATCATGCTTTCATGTTGATATTTATCGCTTTATGGGCTGTTATATTACTTTGTGGTACCATATTTATGCCTTTTCTCTCTTATTTTGCAAGGTTTATTTGAAGAGGGAGAATTCAGGCAGTTGGAATTCTAGACTGGAAAAGCAGCAAATCTGAGTCCTCTATTCTGCACAACTCCAAATGCCTTGAAAATTTACGTGGAATTTTTTGAGAATATATAAAAAATACTGGGCAAAAGAAGTACCAGAGGGGAGCTACCAGGGCCCCACAAGCCTGGTAGCCGCCACCCCCTGGTGGCGGCTACAGGGCTTGTGGGCTCCCTGACGGCCCACTGCCCCCCCTCTTTTGCTATATGAAGGGTTTTGTTCAGGAAAAAATAAAGGGGGAGCTTCTTCGTGGTTTCGCCACCGCCACGAGGCGGAACTTGAGAGATCCAATCTAGAGCTCCGACAGGACGATCCTGCTGGGGAAACTTCCCTCCCAGGGGTGGAAATCATCGCCATCGTCATCACCAACACTCCTCTCGTCGGAGGGGAGGCATCTTCATCAACATCTTCATCAGCACCATCTCCTCTCCAATCCCTAGTTCATCTCTTGTAACCAATCTTCGTCTCGCGACTCCGATTGGTACTTGTAAGGTTGCTAGTAGTGTTGATTACTCTTTGTAGTTGATGCTAGTTGGATTACTTGGTGGAAGAGTTTATGTTCAGATCCTTGATTCTATTAATTACACCTCTGATCATGATTATGATTATGCTTTGTGAGTAGTTACTTTTGTTCCTGAGGACATGGGATAAGTCATGTTAATAATAGTCATGTGAATTTGGTATTCGTTCGGTATTTTGATATGATGTATGTTGTCTTTTCCTCTAGTGGTGTTATGTGAACGTCGACTACATAACACTTCACCATACTTGGGCCTAGAGGAAGGTATTGGGGAGTAGTAAGTAGATGATGGGTTGCTGGAGTGACAGAAGCTTAAACCCCAGTCTATGAGTTGCTTCGTAAGGGGCTGATTTGGATCCACTAGTTTAATGCTATGGTTAGACGTTGTCTTAATTCTTCTTTCGTAGTTGCGGATGCTTGCGAGAGGGGTTAATCATAAGTGGGATGCTTGTCCAAGTAAGGGCAGTACCCAAGTGCCGGTCCACCCACATATCAAACTATCAAAGTGACGAACTCGAATCACATGAACATGATGAAACTAGCATGACAGAAATTCCCGTGTGTCCTCGGGAGCGTTTTTACTCCTATAAGACTTTGTTCAGGCTTGTCCCTTGCTACAAAAGGGATTGGGCCACTTGCTGCACCATTGCTACTACTTGTTACTTGTTACTTTTCACTTGCTACGTTTCACCTCGCTACATCATCACTTGTTACCGCTACTTTCAGTCCTTGCAATTATTACCTTGCTGAAAACCGTTTATCAGAGCCTTCCGCTCCTCGTTGGGTTCGACACTCTTACTTATCGAAAGGACTACGATTGATCCCCTATACTTGTGGGTCATCATGGATATCCAGGTGAAAAAGTACAGGAATCAAGCGCCGGATTTGGGCCATAAGTCTGACTTCTCGTGCATCCAGCAAACGAACGGTAGTAAGACTGATGGATTCTACCTCATGCATCACATGATTGAGTACAGGAGGGATAGAGAACGCCTTCGCATGTCAGCTAATTCCGGCTATGCCGAGATTGTCAACTAGGCCACAAGCATAGGAAGGACACCGGATCGTCGAATCCGAGCAGAGTATTATCACATACAGTGTGAACTTGCCCAAGTGATCATGAAGCAGGTCGTCGAACAAGGAGGGATGTTCTTGCATGGGCCAATGAGGCGGGAGAATGTCCGAGAACTACTACGCGCTCAGCAGCTTAGGTCATTCATCCGTGACTATGAAGGTTCTGGCGTCGACATGGAGGAGTGATTGACGATGAAAGTTTGTGTTTCTAATTAGTACTATCGGCTTTCTATGAACTAGCGTATACATCGCTCTAGTTAATTAGTTTGTGTATGAGGAACTTCGTTATTTATGTTTACTGCTTGTGTTCTGCTAACCATTCCTCTTTGTGTTTCTCAAGTACATTATGTTGCATATTATATATCGTTGTCAATCAACTTACGATGCAGGTACATAGATCGTAGATGGTGAAGGACTACTACGCCGTATTCATTGGGAGGGTTGCAGGAGTGTACGACCACTGGCCAGACGCTCAGGTCCAGGTGGACAGGTACCCGGGCGCTAGCCATAGAGGGTTCGACAGCAGAGTCGAAGCGGAAAAGAGTTACTTGAGGTGGATGCTAGGGCACGACACAGAGAGAAACCGGTGCCTCAAGAAGTACTACATAGTCGCGCCCTTGCTCATGCTGATCGCTCTTCTCTTCTACATGATTGGTTAGATAGCGATGATGAAACTTATGGGTGTGCCATAACTTGTGTGTATTGCTATTTTCGAGATTTGATGATATTTGTGTTGGATAATGATGATGATGGTATAAATGACGAGACTACTTTATGTGTATGATATGGTGAGCATAATGCAAGTTTATTATGATATGATGAAACTACTGTATAGAGCATGCACAAATACGTAGAGGGGGCATAAATATGACGGGAATTAAATATTGAAAGCAGGAATATTAGCAGTAGCGCTTTATTTATTTCAGCGCTACTTCTAATGTAGATACCAGTAGCGCTTTAAATCCAGAGCTACTGCTAACAGGTTAGCTGTAGCGTGTTAGCAGTAGCGCTGCCCCAGCGCTACTGGTAAGGGAAGAACCAACGCTACTACTAGCTAGGCTTTCTCCTAGTAGTGAACTTGTGAGTGATTGCTCTCCAAAACTAAGAACCTAAGGGCATCTCTAACACCGATCCTAGCACTGCCCAAAACAGTCCGGACCGTTCACTACGGTTGTGTTTTTCCATCAACGTGGTCCTGCATCAGCCCAAACAAAGGTCGAGAAACACTTTTTTGTAAACCGGTGATAAACTAGGGGGAGGGGTGGAAAGGGCTTTGCGATTGTCCGAACCGCTGCCACGTCCGCTCCTCAATACAGTGGCATATAAAAAGCTCCCAAACGCAGCCGCGCGCGTTTCGGTCTGAAAAGGTCAGCACCACTCCAAAGCACCGGTGTCATATTCATGCTCGCTCACAAAGATGTGACCTCTCACATTGCTCATGCACTGAATCCGTGCGCCAGCCGAGAGCGCCGTCCTCGCCGCTTCCTCTTGCATGCGGCTGTCACACATTCAAACAACAACCCATCCGTCTGCCTTCCTACATTAAACATGCACGTTGTTTTCAAGGAACGGAGAGCCGACGCTACCCGTCTTTCTATCTGCCGCCTGCCATTAACCGCATCACCAGTTGCCCTGCCATCCAACTGCTACTATAGGACCAACCATAGCTGCATCCTTCATTCTACACCTTCTTCCTCATCTCTACCCTATGCCCGCCATGGCCTCCTCGAGCTCCAAACCTGTCTGGGACAACCTCTCGTCCGAGTAGAAAATAGAGATCACCGCCATTGCACCTTATTGATAGGCTGCTAGGCAAATAGAGTCCACCGCTGTGGGTGAACCAATGGAGGACGCGACCGAGGACGTGCCGATGTTACCCTCCTTGTCGGTGCATGCCGGCATCACCATGGGTAATTCTCGTGCCCACTACATGTACATGGTGTTGGAGGAGCGGGATTCCACATTCTGGCAGGCGCACACTGACCAGGCCTACAACTTCCGCCTCCTCGACGAGAATCGGCGCATGGAGGAGCTACTCAACAACGAAATGACCATCACACCAGACGTGGACGTGCCAGAGTAGGAGGGCGTTTCTTGACTCATATTGCTCCGCCTGTGAGATAGGTCGCGGCCGCTGGCTGTACCGCTTATGTCACGCAGAGTTAGAAGTTGTGTACAAGGAGATGTACAAGACCACGCATGAGGTGTTTGACAAAAGTGACGACGAGGAGGAAATCGTCAACTCCGTCACGACAACGAAGATGACACGTCTACAAGCACACCTGACAACAAGGAAGAGTAGAGCATGGGAGGTCACCGTTGCTCGTGTCCCAGGAAGGCCACTGCTCATCCCCTCCTATTGAAGCCAAGCTTGGCGGGCTCAACAACGTCGACCGATTAGCTGCTTGGCGGCAACATAGCGGCGGATAGCTCCAGTTCTCGAGGCTCTTGAGTGCAGAGGGCTGCAGAGGTGGGGATTCATTATCTTGGGCTCATGTCTGGCCGAAGATGTGAACATGTGCCAACCATTATTTTCGTCTAGCTTAATAGTCCAATTTAGCTAAAATATATACAAGACATAAAAAAATTTGTCTGATTTAAATGAAAGTTATCCGGTTTACATGTAATTTATTTGGATATTTTAAACTTTATTTAAATTGTATGCAGGTTGCGTTGGATGGTCGGCTTGCGCATCCGTGTTCATGGGTTGGTCCCATGTTTGTAGATGGAAGTGGTAAAAAAATTGTAGGCCAGCATTGAAGATGCCATATGAGTGCTGCAGCACCTAATGAAAACATGAGCGCGCTTGCGTAATTTATTACAGAACATGAAAATGTCACACTTTAGCCATATCCACGATCCAAATACGATCCTGGGTAGCGTGAAGAATTCTACTTTTGGGGGCCAAAACATCGGATGCACTGGCCGATTTTGACCCGTCGTGAAAACCCCCGTATAATTTCTGGGTTATCACTATAGCTTGACCGAGTGAGCTTCTTTGAATACCCATACTATGGATATCACAAACTGCCAACAGAGGGGGTACCATGTTTTGCGTCAGAAAATACATATATTAGGTACTTGTATGATATACTCATGAATGTAGAGTTGTAGCTTAGAGTGAGGCTAGTTAGCTAGCTAAGCGCTTTTTCTGGACATGCAGGAAATATGTGAAAATGCTTACGTGCACGTAAGTCTGGCACACACACTTGCGCGACAGACCAAGTACGTCCGTTCACGTCGTAATTCATGCACTTGTGTGCACTGGAAAATTGTAAAAATTCCATTGGTAATTCATATATGTTATGAATATGTCAAAATATGATCGAGTATGCACACTAGTGGAGAAACGGGTATTAGGCTGTGTTTGGTTCAACTACAGATTCTATAAAAGCTGCTATGAGCTGTGAGATGTGAAAAAATTGTTGTGAACTTTCAACTATGGAAAAGCTGGAAGGTGCTTGGCTGAAACAAGTGAGAAACTGTAGATCTGACTGTGAATTGTCTGTACTGATCCTGGGCAATGAGTCTTTTTTTTATGTGCACCTTGACCGTAAAATGGTGATAATTACATTGGTAGGCAATAGAATAACCCTTTTGCAAAGAAAGATTATGACAATTGAAATGATTCACAGCTAACATATACGGATTCAACGATTATACTTTCATGTTGCATATTACATGTACAAAAAACAGTAAAGATATGTATTAACAGAAAAGGTTAGTTCGATGAAGAATAGGGATGGAGGGAGGAGAAAGGAGGGCCTCGGCGAAAAAGGGGAGAGAGGGGGGGGGGGGGGGGGGGGAGGGGGAGGTGGAAGGACAAAGGAGGGCCTGGGAGCCGGCGCCGATGCCGTCGGACGGCTGAGCGGAGCAGGGTCGTGGTGTACCGCAGAGGGAGAGGAGAGAGGGGAAGAGAATGGAGGGAGGTGGGAGGATAAAGGAGGGCGTGGGAGCCGGCGCCGATGCCACCGGTAGGCCGACCAGAGCAGGGCCATGGGGTACCAGGAAGGAGGGGATGCAAGAGGGAGAGGGAGGAAGAAGAGAGGAGGGACCAAGGAGGAAGGGGAGTATACCTACGTGAGCGAGGACAGTCGCCGGAGCCGGCGACGGCGGCAAGGACGGTCGCCGGAGCTGGCGGCGGTGGCCAACCTTAGCCGGTTGTTCTTGAGATGCAGCCGGCTCGTGTGTGTTCCGGGTTTGATTGAGTTCATGGATGAATCGTCGGGAAATATTCCAGCGAACAGGTACAACTTGCGGGATGTCGACATGGGTAATTTGGACGAGAAGTTTGCCCTCTGCAGATGGAATCCGGAGTCAAGCCACTTTGCAAATTGCACTGGCCTGAAGGTGCTGCTTCTCTGAATCTGTTGTGAGAAATAACCCGTTTGGTTGGCTTTTGCCCTTTTCCCAGCTAAAGTTGGAGTGGAAAGTCCAACCAAACATAGCCTTAGTCACAGTTGGTAAGGTCCTTTAATCCCGTGTCATCAACCGGGACTAATAACTCAACAATTAAAGCCCCCTTTATTCCCTATTGGCCACGACTCCGGACTAATGCTCTTCCACGTGGCTGACAGCGCGCGTCGGAGGACGGGGACCTTTAGTCCCGGTTGGTGACACCAGATCGGACTAAATGCTTTGGAGTTTAGGGGTTTAGGGGTTTATTGTTTATTTTTTCTTTTAATTTTTGTTTTCTATTTATTTATTTTTCATTTCAAACATATTTTATGCTACTTCATATTGTACACATTATGCATATATCATAGAATTTCTCGTAGGACCAATCATATATCATATAATTTCTCGTACGACCATATGCATACACACACACACATATATATATACAATTTGGTATATACAATTTCCCGTACAACTTGCAGATCATTACATGAAGGCATTAGGTGTAGTTTTATTCTTCGTCGGGAGCTATGATATGCTCAAGCAACAATCCCGCCATTTCCTCTTGAAGTGCTCGTATGTGGTCCTTTTCTAGGAGCATATTCCGCATCTCCGTCATCTTTAAAGAAGGAGACCAATATAAATATATTAGTTGTGCCTATATATATTACACCGTGGTAAACAAATTATGAATAGTGTTTACGTACCATCCGATGTCTTTCATCTCTGCGCCGTTCGGTCATGAAGCGAATGTTCTCGCACACATAGTATGCACATATATTAGTCCCCTGTTTGTTCTTCATGCACCACTTTATGAGAATATAATTCAGTCACATAATAATCAAGCATGATAATGGTATTGAAACTAGAACTAAAGAGATGGACGGACGTATGCAGTACTATTTAATTACCCTGGGCCATTTCCATGTGAGCTCCTCTTTCCATTTACCAACAATCTCGTGGATGAACCGTGTCCAAAATCTGCCTGGGAAACAAAAAGAATAAAGGAGTCATTGATTACTTGATATCAGTAAATGAACTAAAGAGGCTAACATAGTGTGATAATGATTGAAATTACCCGTCGAGCATCAACTTCAGGTTCTTGTACCCTTCAAGGTCTTTAGTTAATGCGTCCAGTTCTTCAACTTCTCCATCGTCAACACTAATTATTAGCAAGATCCAGTGGAACCTGCGTGTATAAGCACACATGCACAACTCATCAAGTACTACATACACTTAACATCGTGTAAGCAAAATAGAATTTAAAGTACAAGACAGTAACACTCACCAAAGTTGTAAGGAAATACTATTTCTGGTTGGGTATTTATTACCTTCAAAAACGTGAATTCTATTTACCTCTCATCTGTTATATTTGATGCCTTCTTTTGCTCTTTGGTAGAACCAACTTCCCATTTTTGCAGAAAAATACACCCTTCTCGAAACGTAGGATTGTAAAATCGCCCGTAAAAAGGGTGAGGACCCTCGTCAAGAAGAAGAAAGGCAAATGAGGTGCGGGCGAGTCATCCGTCGTGGGCGAGTCACCACACATTGAAGATGCATCTTAGGTAAATGCCTGGATCGTCCCCTTGTTGCATCATATATTTGTTCTAATCATTTACTTAATTTAAAGGGAGATGACGTGGAAAGTGATGCTAAAGAGGTTGAGGTAATTTCCATATCTTCTGACTCAAATATTTCCTTGGAAATACCTCAAAGGCGGGTTTGTAGGAAAGTTCCTATGAATCACCCAGATGCTCACTTGGATCCTAACTTCCTTTTGAAGAAGACTTTATATACTCCAAAACTCCACACCCATAGCTCTTCAGGTGATCTTATGACGGGTTTGCCTGAAAAATCATCCGGCCACAAACGTCGTACCGAGGTACCTTCTCGTTTATTATTAGGCTTTATTGACAACTTTGCTTGTATTCATCAAACTTCATGACTATAATAGGTTTCTCCTCCTTCATCTGGCGACTCAGCATCCTCCAAATTACCACCCCTTGTTCGAGTCGCAGGGTATGATATTAATTGTTGTATGAACTCTTCACATGATATTTGGTTATGTATATCCTAACCTTTTATCTTTGTAGAGCTCAAGCCAAGAAACACAAGACTGACGGGTCAACTCTAAATGCTGACAAGCCTAGAGTGCACGAAACAGACGCTCCTATTCCTGATATTCCAGATGAAAATATCGGGGCTTATGCTGATCCTTCAGAAGGTGCCACTATGGACAATATCCCTGATACCCATGTCATCCCGCCAAGAACTCACGATATGGCCGTGGAGCCGAGTCATAAAGAAACACTCAACCCGCCAAGTCCCGTGAAGTCATCCAAAGGCGCCTCACCCGAAGATGATGTTGTCGTTATTATTGGGACATGTCATACGACCCCTGTCCGCAATGTGTTGGCAAAGCATACAGTCGGGGACATCTCTACCAAGATGACGAAAGGAAAATCTGGACTTGATCTCCCCAATATCGAGAAGATAAACTTCGAAGAACTTCACGCACGATATTTGAACCGCCTTGTTGTCAGCCGGGACTTTGAAGCCGGCTTAGTGAATATGATGAAGAAAAGATACGAGGTATTTATTTAACAAATTGCCTTATATACTCTCCTGTAGCCCCCAAGGGCCGGTTCATCTTCTTGAAGATGAGCAGGGTCTTGTGAAATAATCTTTGAAAAGCTTCAACCTGTAGCCCCAAGGGCCAGGTCATCTTCTTGAGGATGAGTCGGGTCTTCTTAAATAATCTTTGAAAAGCTTTAACATGTAGCCCCCAAGGGCCGGGTCATTTTCTTGAAGATGATACGGGTCTTTCTTAATAAACCGAAAAGATTCAACCTGTAACCCCCATGGGCCGGGTCATCTTCGTGAAATGAGCTGGGTCTTGTGAAATAATATTTGAAATGCTTCAACCTGTAGCCCCCAAGGGTCAGGTCATCTTCTTGAAGATGAGCCAGGTCTTGCTTAATAAACCGAAAAGCTTCAACCTGTAGCCCCCAAGGGCTGGATCATCTTCTTGAAGATGAGCCGTGTTCTTGCTTAATAAACTGAAAACTTACCTTTCCTTTAGAAAAGAAAATACATTAGCCCCCAAGTGTCGAGTGTATTGCTTGCAATATGCCTGATACATGATTGTCCGCCTTTGAGCGCATCCAAATAATATTAAGGTCACTGATCCTTCTTGCTTGATTTGTAGGAGACTATTAGTCAAAATGACGCATCCCGAAGAGGGATGATAAAAAGTCTGGGATGCCAGCAAGACGCCAGGGCCGTAGCAGAGGAAAAACTCCGAGTTGCAATGGAGGAACTTGAACAGGTCAAGGTTGAATATCTTAGCTATAAGAAATCAACCAGAGCTGAAAAAGCCGCCCTTGTAAAACGAGCGGAGAAAGCCGAGGGTTAATTGACACAAGCCACAACAGAATTGACTGGTCTGCATCGACATATCTCCCATATGACCAACGCTATCTTTGGTAAGTCCTTCATAAAATCTGTTACTACTTTTGTAAAGGACACAAGGTGCTCGACGGATTATGCTTCACTTGTTTCTTTATAGGCCCTCGATTCGCCAATCTTCAAGATGATTCGGTTTTGAAGCTAGAGGCAATATACACTCTGACGGAGCAACTATATGCTCGCGGCTTGCTGACTGTCAAGGTTGTCTGGGGGACAAAGACCTAGTGAAGTATATCAAGGATATGCTGCAGCGGCTCTCAACCATTCCTCAGCACATAGCCGAAATAGCGAAATCATCCGCGCGAAAGGGTGTGATGGCAGCGATGAGCCGGGCAATAGCTTATGCTCCTGAACTTAAGCCGGTGGCTTCCGTGAATACAAGGATGATGGCTCAGAATTCACGCAAAAAGACTACGCGCAATGCGTAAAGGATCTTCGCCCTGCGACAAGCCGCCTTGCTGATAACCTTGATCTGCTGAAGTACCAGGCGGCCAATGACGACGATGGGAAGCATGTAGCGATTCCCAGTTTCGCGTCTTTGGACTTAACACCTCAGCGCCGTAACCCTGCTTTTGCCTCTGACGCTAACCCGTCAACCACCTTGATGGAAGAAGCTGAATTTCATGCCTTAATCAATTGCACCTGGGATGTGGATAGCTTCCAGATCCAAGACCCCGAAACCTCACCACAGGGTGAGCTGGAGGCGGCTTAGGCGTGGCTGCCCTTTGAAGCTTCAGTCCGCGGAGGAGATTGAACCCAGAGACATCTTACTAACGGGTTAACATAGAAAATTTCTGGCCGTGACGAGCCCTGTAATCTTGCTTTGGAATATGCTGAAAACTGCTTTTGTGTTTGCACCTTTTAATGTCAAATCTCCCAGGCATTACCTTGCAATATAACTCGCCTTGATTTGGCTATTGGGGGTTTGAAGGAGTATTGTGCTTCTTCCTTGACCACCACTCATCTTAAATGAATTAATCGTGGCTGTTGAATGTCTGCTTGAAAACACAATCACCATATAAGGTGGAAAATGAGTCAGTTCTGTGAGTCACGGCGCGTAGATGGGCTTGCAAGGCTCTAATCATACCTGAAGAGGTTTCTGCAAAAAGCTTTATGTATTTAGACTGGCTGATCAGGCTCAAGTCAAGCTTCAGTGAGGCAGGTTCAGTGAACCCATGGTTTGTCTATTTTCCATATGCTGGCTCTCGCAACTACCTGAATGTTTTAACCTTGGAAGTTCAGGGTCCAGTATTTGGATTGACTCGCCAAGAGTACACGGGCCTTATGGGCGAGTCGCGAAACACACAGTCTAGTATAACCATTTAGTAATGCATTAATTTTTTGCTAGCTAAGAGGGTATTAAGACGGGACTCAATGAGTCAGAAGCCCCCAAATGACCTATGATCAAGGAAAAACGGGCACATGATATTAGAAGACAATGCTATTACTTCTAAATGACTTGGGAACTAGTAGCCCCCAAGTAAGCTGGTTTTTATCATTCATGATCATACATAAGCGCCTATGTTTGAACCGTGCATCATGGCACTTGATCCTCTTTGGATTTACTGGTACCTATGTTTTAGTGGTCACATCAAGATGACTTACTCTCTTTGATATCAGTAGCGTCCATGTTTGGATGTCCTCCCAGATGGCGACTCATCCTCTTGGGCGACTTAATTTAATCAATAAAGACTCATGCTTAGATATGGGCTGAAACGGCAGAGACCCCGAATTTCATGGGCGTCAGCTTTATTGATGTAATGTAGAGAGTACATAATGATCTAAGTATGTACATAGATAAGGAGCCAATGGCTCTAAGTATAATAGGGCCGCAAGTGAGCAATATTCCAAGGGCGGGTTGTTTTTTTCTCCGTGGTTGGCTTGTCGGGACGTAAGTCAATCAGGTAATACGAGCTGTTGCGGAGGTTCCTGCTAACGACGAAAGGTCCTTCCCAAGGGGGTGGAAGCTTGTGCATACCCGTATGATCTTGAATCAATCGAAGCACCAAATCGCCCTCCTGAAAGTCCCGGCTTTTGACACGTCGACTATGGTAACGACGTAGGTCTTGTTGGTAAATCACCGACCGTGTTGCGGCCAAATCACTCTTCTCCTCGAGAGCATCCAAAGAATCCTGACATGCCTGCTCATTATTAGCTTCAACATATGCAGCGACTCTGGGAGAATCTGCTTCATATCGCTTGGGAGAACCGCCTCTGCCTCATAGAAAAGGAAGAAAGGAGTGTAATCAGTAGACCTGTTAGGTGTTGTTCTGATACTCCAAAGTACAGAGGGAAGTTCTTCAACCCAAAAACCCGGAGTGCGCTGTAGAGGGACCATGAGCCAGGGCTTGATCCCACGCAAGATCTCCTGGTTAGCCCGCTAAGGTCGACCATTAAATTGTGTATGAGCTACTGCAGATACGTCAAGCCGGATGTGCTCTCGCTGAAAAAAATCATTCATTGCCCCCTTAGAAAAATTAGTACCATTATCGGTGATGATGTTATGAGGGTAACCAAAGCGGAAAATCAGCTTCTTGAGGAATTTAACCACTGGGTAAATTTATCAACTGGAACGAGTAGATGTGTCTTTTTGTCAGAAGATTTTTTAAAGGGACCAACCATGTCAAGCCCCCAAACTGCAAAAGGCCATTTAATGGGGATCATGCGCAATTCCTGAGCGGGCACGTGCGCCTGACGTCCGAACTTCTGACATCCATCACATCGACGCACTATGTCTTCAGCATTTGCATGAGACTTCAACCAGTAGAAACCGTGACGAAAAGTTTTGACACCAAAGATCGTGACCCGGCGTGATGTCCACAGTCGCCCGCATGTATCTCATTGAGAACCTCTCTCCCCTCTTGTGGCGAGACACAATGCTGAAAAATCCCACAAGTGCTTTGTTTATGCAACTCCCCTTTATGTATAACCATGGACTTGCATCGCCGTATGATCTGTCTCGTGAAAACTTCATCAGATGGCAACTCGCCTCGAGCCAGATAAGCCATGTAGGGTATCGTCCAATCAGGAACTGCTCTGAGAGCCGCCACCAATTGTGACTCCGGGTCAGGAATTGCTATGTGTTCTTCAGAGAGCAATTTCATAGAAGGGTTATGTAAAACATCCAAGAATATATTAGGAGGGACATGCTTACGCTATGACCCGAGCCGGGAGAGAGCCTCAGCCGCCTCGTTCTGTCGACGATCAATATGGTCAACCTGATAGCCATGGAAATAACTCGCCACCTCGGTTACAACACGCTTGTATGCCGCCATTAACGGATCCTTGGAATCCTAGGTTCCTGACACTTGCTGCGCCACTAAATCTGAGTCGCCCAGGCACCTGACTCGGCTCAGGTTCATCTCTTTAGTTATCTTGAGCCCATGGAGTAAAGCTTCATACCCAACTGCATTGTTTGTGCAAGGAAACATGAGCTGCGGAACATAACAAAACTTGTCTCCTCTTGGAGACGTGAGCACCACTTCGGCTCCTGAACCTTGCAATTGTCTAGAGCCATCAAAATAAATCGTCCAGTAGGTGTTATCTGTCCTGTTCTCTAGAACTTGCAACTCGGTCCAATCATTGATAAAGTCCACCAGTGCCTGAGACTTGATGGCAGTACGAGCTGTATACTTCACAAGATGGGGACCAAGCTCTATCGCCCATTTAGCAATCTGCCTAGTAGCCTCTCGGTTCTCTATGATATCTTCGATGGGCGCAGAACTGACTATGGTGATGGGGTGCTCCAAAAAGTAGTGCTCCAACTTTCGGCTTGCCATGAAGATCCCAAAGACCAACTTCTGCCAATGTGGATACCGTTGCTTGGATAGGATTAATACCTCACTAATGAAATACACCGACCGCTGGACTAGGTATTCCTTGCCTTCTTCCTTGCGCTCAACAACCACTGCCACGCTCACCGCCTTAGAATTAGCGGCAATGTACAAGAGCATCGGCTCTTTGTCAGCTGGGGCTGCCACCATGGGCGGCTCAGCAAGTTGTTTTTTCAGGGCCTCACACGCCTTATTGGCCGCATAGGTCCGGACGAAGTGATGTGTCTTCTTGAGCAACTGATAGAGTGGGATAGCCTTCTCACCCAGGCGACTTATGAAATGACTAAGTGCCGCGATACGACCTGCCATACGCTGGACTTGATTAATGTTGGACGGCTTCCCAAGGGAGTTAATCGCCTTGATCTTGTCCGGGTTAGCTTCTATGCCACGCTCGGATACTAAAATCCCAAGCAACTTTCTTGCAGGAACCCCAAACACGCACTTCGTTGGGTTAAGCTTCATCTGATGACCCGGGGGTTGTCAAACGTCTCGTTGAGATCACCTAGAAGCGTTTCCTTCTTCTGCGATTTTACCACAATGTCATCAACATAAGCATGGACGTTGCGTCCAATCTGACTGTGCAGACAGTTCTGGATACAACGCTGATAAGTTTCCCATGCACTCTTGAGCCCAAAAGGCATTGAGACATAGCAAAAAGCACCAAAGGGGGTGATGAAGGTCGTCTTATCCTCATCCTCCTTGGCCATTTTGATCTGATGGTCCCCTGAGTACGCATCCAGAAAGCATAGCCGCTTGCAACACGCCGTAGAGTCAACAATTTAATCAATACGGGGTAGGGCAAAGGGATCCTTGGGACAAGCTTTGTTAAGGTCTGTATAGTCAATGCACATGCGGAAAGTACCGTTCTTCTTGAGAACCAAGATCGGGTTAGCCAACTATTCAGGGTGGAAAACTTCGACGATGAAACCAGCAGCTAAGAGCCGGGCGACTTCTTCTCCAATCGTCTTGCACCTCTCCTCATTAAAACGACGAAGGTATTCACGAACCGGCTTCATCTTGGGATCTACATTGAGATGATGCTCAACGAATTCTCTCGGCACACCTGGCATGTCAGAAGGTTTCCATGTGAAGATGTCCCGATTCTCACGGATGAATTCGATGAGCGTGCTTTCCTATTTGGGATCCAAGGCGGTCCCAATAGTGAACTGCTTTGAAGAATCGCCAGGGACAAAATCCACCTGCTTGGTATCGTCTGCCGGTTTAAACTTAAAGGGCGGTTCAGAATCAACCGTGGGTCTCTTCACTGGGCTGATGTCAGCTGGATCCACGTTGGCTTTATGGAACTTTAGTTCTTCGGACGCGCACGCTGACTCAGCGTACGCGGCGCCCCCTTTTTCGCACTCCTAGGCTATCTTTCGGTTTCCCTTGACTGTAATGGTGCCTTTGAGACCCGACATTTTAAGCTTGAGGTATACATAGCAAGGCCGGGCGATGAAATAGGCGTAAGCCGGCAGCCCAAACAAAGCATGATAAGGGCTCTTGATCTAGATGACCTCAAACATCAATGACTCGTTTCTGTAGTTGGACTCATCACCGAAAGCCACATTCAACTTAATCCGCCCAACAGGGTACGCCGACTTACCCGGGACAATGTCGTGAAAGACCGTGGTCGAGGGCATCAAGTTCTTTTCATTGAAGTTCATCCGCGGGAAGGTGTCATAGTATAAAATATTGATACTGCTAGCTCCATCCATAAGGACCTTAGAAAGCGTATACCCTCCAACCTGAGGCGCCACCACTAACGCCAACTCGCCAGGGTTATCAATTAGAGTTGGGTGATCGGCCCTGCTCCACGTCACACACTGCTCTGACCAATTTAAGTATCTGGGAACCGCAGGCTCAGCCATACTGACGGTCCTCTGCCTTACCTTCTTATCCCTCTTGCAAGTGCTCTTGGTAAAAACATGGTACTGTCCGCCATTCAACTTCTTAGGGTTGCTCTAAAACCCGCCCTCGTTATTTGGCTGCTCGAACCCCCCCCAGTCGTTATACTGTTGTCCACCTGGGCCTGATGACTGTCCACCATTGCGATGCGAGTTGCCTCGCCCTTGAGCCCCCGGGGTAGGAAAATCACCGAACGAGGATCCACGTGACCCGCCCGGGCAAACTAATTCTGCTGGGTGCCTTCACCGCCTCCTTGATGACCCCGAGATGCCTGAAGGCGAAACTCCTGCATCATAAAACAATTTTCCCAAGAATGAGTAGACGGGGCACCTGGGGTACTGTGCTTGAGGCAAGGTCCCTTGAGCATCTCCTCATAATTGCGTGGCTTCCTCCCAGTGAAGCCTCGGTCTTGGAAACCGCCCTGATTCATGTTCCGTCGTTGATTTCGTGGCCCGACATTGGTGTTAGCAACGAAATCGGAGACGGCATCCTGCTGCCTCCTTTTTCCATGATCTCCTTGGTTATTATTTCTCCCAGAATGTTGGAGGTGGCCCTTGCCTCCCTCTCCTCTTGTAGCTTGACTAACTTTCTCGTCATCAGGGTCGGCGTACTTCATCCCGTCCGCCCTAGCATACCTGGTGAGGGTGTCCATCAACTCACCCACATCCCGCACCTTTCGCTTGAGGCGGGCAAGCTTCAACACCAGGGGTTCAAAATGACAGTTCTTCTCCAAAATCAACACGACCTGAGCCGCAGTAATATCGTCCGAAGAGTGGATGATTTCCGCGATCCACCGGGTCCAATGGTCACTGGATTCGTTAGCCCGCTGAACATAGTGTTGGAGATCTACAATAGTCATCGGACGCGTGCAAGTCCCGCGAAAGTTTTTGACGAAACGCTCCTTGAGTTCCGCCCAGCTGTTGATGGAGTTGGGAGTTAGGTTTTTCAACCACGTACGAGCCGGCCCTTCCAATATCATGGTGAAGTACTTGGCGCAGACCACATTACTAGCATCAAGCATATCCATGGCCAGTTCATAACTTTCCACCCATGCCCTCGGCTCAAGATCAGGAGTGTAGCTGGGCACCTTACGAGGACCTTTGAAATCTTTGGCCATGCGTTCATTGCGCAGAGCAAAAGACAGGCAGGGGAACCCGACGTTCCTACCTTGTCCACCATATCCCGAGGCTGGTTGAGCATAACCAGGAACTCCTTGACCCGCCAGGGCCGTCGCCGCTTCTGCCTCGGCCTGCCGGGCGGCTCGGGCAGCATCGAAAAGCGCCTGAGCGTTGGATGTTGGCGGCTCGAGTAGATTGATATGAGGTTGGTGTCGACGAGCGATGCTGGAAACCGCTGGAGGGTCGTCTGAGCGACTCTTCCTGTGGCTCGCCTGTGGCATGGAGTGCAGACGATCACGACTGTACGAGAACTGAGCCTGCTGGACTACCGCAGGCTTTAACATCTCTATGGCGTTTTGCGCCTCCACCTCTAGGGAAGTATTCCCACGAATGGGGAGAGACTCCAAGCGGCTGGTCGCAGCCAGCACATTATCCACCGGATTGGAGAAGTGACCTCGAGATGTTTGGAAGTGTTGAGTCGCCTGTGTTCAATGGGGGTTGTATCGGTTGATGAACGATCTCCCCATGTGGATCGCCTTGGCCTAGTGGGTTGCGATCCACTCCGGGCATTTGCGGGCTGCTGAACAGGCGGGCTGGATTAAGGTCGGGCAGGATGTGACTCTGGCGCCTCCTCTCATAAAGAGCTTCTTATGCAACTCGCTGGCGCTCAAGTCGCCATGCCTCCAACTTCAGCGCTCCTCCTCTTCGTCGATCTAGGCTTGTTGATCCATTATCCGAGTCCTCTCCGCATCAATCTGGCACCGTATCTGGGCCATCTCTTCATGAAGTTAACCTTCGCTGTGTTATTAGCCGTCAGGACTATCGCCATGAGTTTTGACATCTCTGCCATCAGATCTAACATGGCGTGAGGTGGGGTTTTGCCCGACCCGCTGTCCCTGTTGGCGTTTGCCGCGTTTGGCTGGTCCTGAGCTGCCGTGGCTCCTTCCATATAGATGGCGATTTGGCAGGGTGTTCCTGTAGTTCTTCAGAGATCGCCGCCTTACGAAAACCACCCAGTCTTCCCTCATGGAGAGGGCAGATTGAATCTGTGTCTCCGATCGACGACTCGCCATTGGAGTTGACAGGGGTCTCACCGTCAGCTTCCGGCTCCTCTGGGAGGGCGACTCCTTGCGTGAAGCCGACAAAGACGCGACGCCATCTGTGCTGACGTGTGGCAGGTTGGGCGAGTCGAGCCAGCTCGACGATGTGGGTGCAGATGTCCATCTCGGGAACCCGCGTTCTGATCTTGTCGATGAAGACGTGGATCTTGCCGAAGGGGACCCGGTACCCGAATTCGATTGAACCGGCCCCAGGACCCCAGGCTGAATTGTCGATGTAGTACTTTCCGCGGCGACTCTTAGTCATAAGGCCGACCACATAGCTCCAGAACCCTGGAAGGGCTCCCTTTGAGAACTCAACTCCACCGTGTGTAGGCCCCACGGTGGGCGCCAACTGTCGTGGTTTTGTCATGACATATGTCCTTGTGAAAGGACTTGGTGAGGAGGCCATCGCAGCTATGTGGCGACTCAAAGGGGTTGATTGGGAAACGGGAGACGAGTTTACCCAGGTTCGGGCCCTTAGATTGAGGTAAAAGCCTACGTCCCGCTATGTGTATATTGCTATGGGAATCGATTAAAAGTTGTGCATTCGCCTGACCTTGCTCTGGATTGATGTTAACTTAACCCCATCAACCCTAGAGACTCGCCTTTATATACAGGTCGAGGCTCGAGGTTTACAAGAGTCCAACTTTCATTACAATCCGTGGGACGTTCTATCTCTAACTCGCCTTGTCTCTCACGCAAGGAAACTTCACGTGACTCTTTCCTTATGCGGGTCGCAAGTCGCCTTCTTTGAGTCTTGGGCCAACCGTCTCTTCACAGTGTACGTCTGGTGCCTTCCGCTTCTCAGATAACGGCCCATCTTGATAATGGAGGTAGAGCCGCCATTCTCGTGACCCGACCTCATGGTGGGCCTTATAACGGGATAACATCCCCAACACTTTCCAAAGATTACTTTTAAATCCTTGATCATATGAAGTATATGATCACGAGTACGGTGGTCAGGCTTCTTCCGGTGATCTGCCTCACCTTTGAAATGCTTGCCTTGTTTTCTTGAGAGATGCTTGATCGGAAGAAATCGATGTTGTCCCTGGTACACATTCTTCTTACATTTATTCAAATATATACTTTCGGTATCATCTAAACAGTGTGTGCATGTGTGGTATCCCTTGTTTGATGTTGTCCTAAAAGGTTACTAAGAGGAGCCAATCATTCATGGTTATAAACAGCAGCGCTCGTAGGTCAAATTCATGTTGTTTGTGCTCATCCCACACACGTATACCTTTGATATCCTATAGGTGTAAAAGTTCTTCAACTAATAGCCTTAGGTACACATCAATGTCGTTGTCGGGTTGCTTGGGGCCCTTGGTAAGCACTCGCATCAGAATGAACTTCGTCTTCCTGCACAACCAAGGAGGAAGGTTATAGATACATAGTCACAGGCTAGGTGTTATGATTGCTTCTCTGCTCCCCAAAAGGATTGATGCCATCTACACTTAAACCAAACCATAGGTTGCTTGCGTCATCTGCAAAGTCCCCCCACTTTCTCTCATATTTCCTCCACTGTGACCCATCAGCGGGTACTCTCAACTTCCATCCTTCCTTACGGTCTTCTTTGTGCCATCGCATCAACTTGGCATGCCCTTTGTTTTTGAAGAAACGTTTCAGCCATGGTACTATCGGACCATACCACATCACCTTGACAAGAATCCTATTCCTGGGTCATTTTCCCTCAACATCGTCACTAGGGTTATCGCTGTTGATCTTATAGCGCAATGCACTGAATACCGGACATGCATTCAAATTCTCGTACTCCTCACCATGACAGAGGCTGCAGTCATTAGGGCATGCATGTATCTTCTACAACTCTAATCCTAGAGGGAAGGTAGCCTTCTTTGCTTCTTATGTACTGTCGCGCAATTTGTTGTCCTTTGGAAGCATCTTCTTTAACATTTTCAACAACTTTTCAAATCCCTTGTTAGATACACCATTCTGTGCATTCCATTGCAACAATTAAGTGTGGTACTTAGCTTCTTCTTGTCATCTTCACAATCTAAGTACAAAAATTTCTTGTGATCCTCTAACATGTGCTGCAACTTCAACTTCTCCTTTTCACATGTACAATTTCTCTTTGCATCAGCAATGGCCTGACCAAGATCATCAGTGGGCTCATCTCGTGCCTCTTCTTCATCTTCTTCCCCCTTTGTAATACCAACATATTTAGGGAACACAAGATAGCTGTCATCATCCTCTTGTTCTTCATTTTCTTCCATTAGAATCCCTCTTTCTCCGTGCCTGGTTCAACAGTTATATCCGGACATGAAATCGGACGTAAACAGGTGGACGCGAATGACTCTTGACTTAGAGTAAGTGTTATCATTCTTACAGATAGAACAATGGACAACACATAAAACCATCCCGCTGGTTTGCCTCAGCCGCACGCAGAAAATTCTGCACGCCATTAATAAACCGAGGAGAGCATCGGTCATCGTACATCCATGATCGACTCATCTTCATTAGATGATACAAAGAAGACCAAATTAATACTAGTTCATACATAAAGTTTATACAAACTTATTCTCATAAAACAACATACAAGAGTATCTAGTTAAAGCATTTAAATGCAACAACAAATGAGATTAAGATCGCAACTAAGGTAACAATTGATCCAACAACATAGTGATACCAAGTCCCTTTATCAACGACATATTTTTTAATCTTTCTAATCTTCAAGGACATGACATCCATCTTGATCTTTTGATCGTCGACGACATCCGCAACATACAACTCCAATTTCATCTTCTCTTCTTCAATTCTTTTCAATTTTTCTTTCAAATACTCGTTTTATTTTTCAACTAAATTTAAGTTCCCGACAAGAGGGTCGGTTGCAATTTATGGTTCACATACCTCCTAGATGAAAATATCTATGTCAACTTGATGGGCATAATTTTCATAAACGCCAAATGCAACAAATAGTTATAAAAGAGAAGATACCACATCTCAGTCATAAACCGGATAAGAGCCAACGTGGACGGATATCAAGACCATGGCACTATCTATAACAAACAATAATACAAGTAAGAGAGCTATCTAAATCATACAAATAAGATATATATATATATATATATATATATATATATATATATATAAAGGATAAGAACAAGAGGATCATCAAGGTGGTGCCGGTGGCGGGACGGTGCGGGCGATCGACGGTGGTTAGGAATGGGACGGGAAGGGACTAAGTAAACCACACCTACAAATATCCAAACAAAGAAGTTAATTTGAGCTCAAATTGCATATAAATCAAATAAACTCCCACAAAATTACTCCGAAACTAAAACCCACAAATCACTATACTTATAGAGCATTGCACGAGCTAATCTATCAATGAGAGATGAATTGACAAAGTTGTTAACCTTTGTGGACACTTGGAGAGATGGGGTGCCTCAAATCTTGAAAAAACTTGGCAAACAACGGAGGATGAGCTCAAGCTAAGGTAAGAATAGAGAGGGGAATGGAGAAAACGGAGAAATGGGCTCGGTCTGGACGAATCATTTATATAGGGATATCTTTAGTCCCGGTTGGTTATACAAACCGGGACTAGTGGTCCACCTCTAGTCCCGGTTTGTGATACAAACCTGGACTAAATGTGCTCATGGGGCCCCCAACTTGACGAGAGCCTGCCACCACCCCTTTAGTACCGGTTTGTATCACAAACCAGGACTAGAGGTGGAAAATGAACCGGGACTAATGAAGCCCCCACGAAACCGGGACTAATGGTCACATTAGTCCTGGGCTGTACCGGGACTAAAGGAGCGGACGAAAGGTCGGTTTTCTACTAGTGATGTCAGTCTTGTACAGATATGATGTACCCAGTGTTCCACTATTCCCACTTTGACTATGCGTGGACCCTATATGTCTAGTTCCTTGCTTTCTATTCATTTCCTTCCTCCTGTCTCTGGATTTTCAATCTGGGCGAACTCTTCTTCCTTTTGTACACCGTCATTGATTTTTCTTCTTCTCTCATCCCATGCTTTATATTCCCTTCACATTGACTTAATTCCTTTGCTTTGCCGCTTCACCTACTATGAGGCATTCTGTGCACTTATAATATGGGATCTTTCTGAGCGGAGTTTGATGGATTCAACTTGCAATTCAATAGGTAATTTATCATGTTCCTCCTTCTATTCTGCTACTATTCTTGCTTACTCACATAGACCGCTCATATATTTCTATCAACAATTCTTTTACCAATGCAGATTGGTGAACCTCAGGCCATCTGATGCAACTTGTTTACCATCTCAGCCAGTCATCACATGATTCTGGATCAGCAACTCGAACATGATTATCTTGCACAACAAACTAATTGAACGGATGCACAAATTCAGGGTTCGTAATCTGCACCTTCTCTACATTTAGTGCCAATGGATATGTCAGTTTCTTTCGAATACAACCATCAACATACTAGGTGATTATGAAATCTCTTCCGTCCAAATTAATATTTTATTTCTTCATCTTCAAGTTACCTTATCTGATAATTGTTGCATTTAAGATTCATTCACATTGGTTAACTAGTTATTTGATGTCATCATGTACAACAAGTTTCCAAATCTTACCCATTCTAGACCAAGGGTTGATTGTGATGTCGGTTCTGGTTGACCAAATGTATTAGCTCTAATATAAGTATGACGCCTAGTCCAAGTTTATCTGATCTTGTCAAAGATCGGTTTTGACCCTAAAGGAAACCCTCAAAAAACCCTGGTTCAAACACTAGCAAACCCTCCGAAATCTACATGCTAACCACGACCACGGCTAGGCTACCAATACAAAGCACGATAAGAACACGCTGATTGAGGGAGTCCGATATTAAGGGGGTCTTCAGGCCACTTATGCGTTCTTGTGGGCCGGACTCCTGGGCCGTTCAATCATTGCTGAAGTTACTAAGATCAAGATGGACTCTTTCAAAGACTTGGCGTGCAATCCAAGACAATGTGCAGGTCTGCATATTCCTTTCCTTGATGTAACTGTCGTAGTGTAAACCCTAGCACCCTTGGTATCTATGTAAACCATGGGCTATGGTTCATAGGAAGATTACTGCTATTATGATTAGGGGTTTTAGACCACAACATCCGATCTCGAGATAGATAATCTCTGTACTCTGTACTACTTCATCAATACAAAAAGAGGGGGACATTGGGTTTTACCTCCATCCAGAGGGCCCGAACTTGGGTAAACATCGTCTCCTTCATCCCTTGTTATCCATTGATCAAAGATCCATAGTTCGGACCCCCTATTCGAGATCAGCCGGTTTTGACACTGACATTGGTGCTTTCATTGAGAGCCTATGGACCTACCAAAGGATCAATGGCCCATCTCATCATTAGCGATGACATTCGCGCCGGGGACGTTTTCGTCCCTGGGCAGATCTTCTCGTTCGACAACGTTGTGTTGCATGCCAATCCAACATGTCTCTTATACCGGATTGAAAGCCTTGCGTCCAATCAGAAGATCATGTTCGGGAACTTAGAGTTCGTCGCCGAATCTCGGGGAGATCTTATTCTAACAACTCCTTTTACCTTTGATGCCTCGACATCCAAGGGGGTGGATCTCATCGTCAAAACAACTGTCGACCATGCTTCGACCTCGAAGCCCGAGCCAAATGCCTTATGCGGATTATCTTTGGATGAACGCAGCTCTGGCATGACTCCTAATATTCCGATGACAATAGAAGCTCGGGTTAGCCCTGCGGACTCCGACAACGTGGATGCCGTTTGTGTCATGGAATTACACGAGTTGCTAGGTTGGATTCAGGACATGGGACTCAATACTGGAATCAGAGAATTTGCCATGTGCTGCTTCTTTGCCATCTACTCGCTGATGACAAAGACCGTCTTTGCAATCAACTACCAAAAACCAAATGGCAAAGAGCTGACTGATGGGAAAGATACTCTTTGCCATCAGTAAGTTTTTTGTCGTGCGCCACCTGACGGTAAAGAGTCAAGTGGCAGACGACAAAGAACTGACCGCTCTTTGCCATCCACCAGCTGACGGCAAAGAGTCAAGTGTAGACGGCAAGGAGCACGGGGTGGCCCACCCCACACCCCGTGTCTCCCCATAACGGTCCAATCCTTTGCCACGTGCCTTATACCTCTTTGTCTTCGGGGGGCACACAGCAAAGAGGATGGCGCCCTAACGACCGTCGCCCCCACCCCCACACCCCTCTCTTCCCTAATGGTTGTCGCCCCCACCCCCACACCCCCTCTCTTCCCTAACGGATCTCTCTCTATCACCCCCGAAACCCCCACCGCAGCTGGAGCTCGCCCTCCCCTCCTCTGCACGCGCGAACCGCTGCCGGAGCTCGCCCCTTCTCCACCACCGCGCCCTCCTACTCCCTGAGACCTCCTCCTCCTTGCAACCCTCTCCTCCACCACCGCCTCCTCCTCCTCGCGACCCCCTCCTCCACCACCATGCCACCTGCTCCACCACCACCCCATCCTCTCCGTGCCCCCTCCTCCACCATCGCCCCGCCCCCCTCGTCCCCATGCCCTCCTCCCCACGACCCCCTCCTTCACCATCGCGCTGCCCCTCCTCCACCACTACCCCTTCCTCCCAGCGCACCGCCTCCTCCCCGCGCCCCCTCCTCCTCTATGGTCGTCCTCCCTACACAATCCTCATCGCCTGGCCGACCCCCTCCCGTGCGTCCCTATTTTTCCCCTTTTCGTTTAATTTGTTAAATAGGTTAGTTAGGTTAGTTTTTATTTACCTACCGTTAATTAGGTTAGTTGTTAGTGGTAATGCCCATTTAAATTTTCGATGTTGTTCGTGTTAGTTGTTAGTTGGTAGGTTAGTTAATTAGTAGATTTAGTGGTAGTTTAGTTAGTTGGTAGATTCTGTTTAGTTAGTTGGTAGATTTAGTTAGTTAATTAGTAGATAGTTTAGTGGTAGATTCTTTTTGTTAATTAGTGGTAGCTATATTAGTTTTTAGTTACTTAGTGGTAGATTTTGTTTTTGTTTTTTTTTGCTGTTTAGTGCTATATAGGTTTAGCGATAGGTTTAGTGCTAGGTTAAGTAGATAAGGGAAGAAGCATATGAAGAAGAAGAAGAGGAGCAGGAGGAGAAAAAGAAGAAGAAGAAGAAAAAGAGGAGAGAGGAGAAGAATAAAGAAGAGGAAAAAGGAAAAGAAGGAAGAAGAAGAAGAAGAAGAAGAAGAAGAAGAGGAAAAAGGAAAGGAAGAAGAAGAAGAAGAAGAAGAAGAAGAGGAAAAAGGAAAAGAAGGAAGAAGAAGAAGAAGAAGAAGAAGAAGAAGAAGAAGAATAACAAGAAAAGGAAGGAAGTTAGAAGAAGAAGAAGAAAAGGAAGAAGAGGAAAAAACGAAATGAAGAAGAAGAAAACGAAACCCTGACACCATGACACGTGACACGATGCCCCGAAACCAGGACACGACGCCCCGACACGACATCTCGACGACACCTTGGCAGGAAATATTTTTTTTATGGAACCCTAGATGACATCTATATAGGTCATATATTTGTGTTAGGTCATACTCCCTTTGTCCCGAAATTAATGTCGTGTGTAGATTTTTGCAATTTAGTCCTTGACTTTTTCCCGACCGAACCCGAGGTCCCTCTTCTTCCTCGCTCTCTACCGATCGAACACGACGATGTGTGCCGCCTTGCCGTTTGCACGCCGCCCCCGCCCCGCCGCGGCCATCACCGCCACCCAACGCCGCCGTGGCCATCGTCGCTCCCGACCCACGTTGCCTTCGCCGACCCCGCCATCACTACCCCTCTCGCCCCACGCCACACACCGCATCTTTCCTCATCTCGTTCCCCATCTTGAAGCCCATTTTTTTTGGCAATCCTCACGTTGTTCCCGCTGCTCCTCTCTGACGGCCATGTGTGTACGTTGTCGGGGAATGGCGACGGGGCGCCTTCCTCTCTCGCACTCCTGGCGTGGCGACTGTTTGACGGATTGCAAAGAGGTAGGTGCAGGAGCTCACCAAGGAGCCCGCCGGAGTCAAAGGTCTCCCTTTCCCCCTTCTCCTCCCTTCGATCTCTTGGCAGTTTCTTCTTCATCTTCTTGGATTGCTAGCACCTTCATCTTCTCGGTTTACTCTACTCTGAAGGAAAAAGAGGCAATGTGGTTGCCCTGAAGTAATTAAGCTCCGTCCTTATTTAACTTGTTGGTCACCATTGTAGGTGGTCGCGCTGGAGGTGTTCATGCACTGTAAATCGTGCTCGCCATCGAGGAGTTGACTATCCCTGAGTACCTGCAGTTCAAGGAACAACTTGTTGAAGGAAGGTAAAAAAAGAGAGCAAAATTCAGCACCAGAGAATTGAGATGTCAAAATCTCTGGTAATTTCTCTAGCAGCAGTTGGAGCAATCATGTTCTTACTTCCAGTATTTGTTCTTGTTTGGAGACTTTGCAAGAAGCTCAAATCAAGCCAGAAGGCAGTAGAAAAAGATTCAATTGTACATAGCCATTACAGAAGAATCCCCTATCATGCATTATTGAAAGGAACTAACGAATTTTCAGCAGCCAACTTTCTTGGGAAAGGAAGTTATGGTGCGGTTTATAAGTGTGTTTTGGACAATGAAGAAATAGCATTGGCTGTCAAGGTGTCTAACCTTGGTCGATCTAGGTATTCAAAGAGTTTTGAGGCTGAATATGAGGCTATGAGAAGGATAAGACACCGTTATCTCATAAAGATCATTACTTCTTGTTCGAGCATCAACCACCAAGGTCAAGAGTTCAAGGCATTGGTTTTTTTAATTCATGCCCAATGGTAATTTGGATACCTGGCTTCATCAACCACCTCAAGTTCCCACTGCAAACAACACGCTCATCCTTGCCCAGAGGTTCGATATTGCTATCGATATTGTGGATGTAGTAGAATATCTGCACCGCTACTGCCAACCATTGGTGATCCATTGTGATATTAAGCCAAACAACATTTTTCTTGCTGAAGACATGAGCGCCCGAGTTGGAGACTTTGGCATATCAAGAATTCTTCAAGAAAATACAAGTGAGGGGATGCAAAGTTCATATGGCTCAACTGGAATTACCAAGGATTTTGACATCTTTTTTCCTTCAATAAGGAAGGTGTGCAGGTCCTCAACAGGCACCTGTCATCGAAGCTCTTCCATGACTCTATGCTTGGGATTTGTAAGGTTAGAATTTGTAAGCTTAGAATTTTTTTGTTGATCCCAACTCTATGCTTGGGATTTGTAAACTTTATGCACAAAGGGAATAATGATTTGTAAGCTTAGCATTTTTTTGTTCATCCCTGTAACATCCCAAATTTTGGAATGTTAATATAATTATTAGATTGTTTGTTTGTTTGCTTGAGTGATTGAAACTTGAGTGAAATTTGAAACTTTTCAAATTTTTTTGAATGAGAGGGAATAAAATGACTTTCCCCTTCTCTGGTAAATTTAAATTCGAAAGCAATGAGAGAAGATGACATGACTTCTTCAACTATAAAGAATTTGAATGGAGTTTGCATTTGAATTCTTTCAATTTTTTTTCTTTTCCTCTTCTATATTTTTCTTCCCCGAGAAAATGCCCCGACAAAATTCTTTCACGCAAGAAAGAGCGGAGGAAAATGACCCTCCAAAATGTGAGGCATTTCTGAAATATTTTGAGCCAAGAAGACCCAAGTTTTATGGAGAAATTAATTGCCAAAAAGAAAATAAAGCCTTAGGGATTTTTCTGAAAAAACATTTTTTAAAAAGTTTTTATTTTGGTCGTGGAAAAATGTTCATCGTGTAGAGATTATTTTTCTCAAAATTTTGATATATGATATCACTATATTTAGATTTTATTTATTTACCTTTTCTTTGATTTACTTTCTGTTTTTAAATAAATAGAAAATAGGAAACCCTCTCTGTTTTTTTTTGGAAACTGCCCGAGCGACATTTAAGGCCTGTGGGCCGAATCCTCACCTCGCCAGATCCGCAGGGATTACGGATCGGCCGCCCGGACCTTGCCCCCTCGCCTCTCTCTCTGGCCATGGGCCCCACGCCCGATCTCATTCCCTCCCTCGACCATCTTCTTCCTCCCCGAGCCCTTCTCTTTCCTTCCTCGTCTACAGCACCACGGGGCTGATCGGACCCGATCCCCTTCCCCCTCAGCCGCGATTACTTTCCTCTCGAGATCCCCTCTCTCCTCCTATATAAGCCGAGCCCCCTCCACACCCCGTTTTTCCCCGCCGTCGCCCCTCGTCACCGCCCCAACCGCCCCGCCGCTGCCTTGCTGGAGCCGAAGCTCCAAAGCTTCTGCAGCTCGCTGTCGCGCTGCCCTGTGCCACCCACCACCACCAGAGACACCCCTACCCTCTCCGCGTTCCATTCCCCTCCCCAAAACCCAGAGCCCTCCACCCAGCCGCCCCCTGCATCCACCTCACCGGAGCCGAGCTCCCAGGACCTCCCGCGCACCCTGCTGCTCCTCCCGTCGCCCCCCCTGCACCCCTCTCCATCTCCCCCTCGCCTTCCCCAGGAGCCCCCCTCCTCCACCGACCTCTCCCCATGCCGGAGCCGCCCTCCCCACCTCGCCGGCATAGTCCCCCTCACCGGAGTGCCTCCTCCTCGCCACTGCTCCTCCCTGCCATCGTGCACGAGGTAACTCCTTCTCCTTTCTTTTTCTTCTTTTGTTTTACTTCCTACCGTTAGATCTTTAAGCAACGTGCTAGATTAGATCTAGAATACCCCGTCGGTTCTTTTAAAAGAACCGGCGGTTGTTTTTATTAGTAACTTTAGCCGAAGAGGTTTTAGATAGTTTTCGCCCATTTGTTAGATTCCCTCACAGCAAACACCCATCAGCCAATCAGAAGCCGCCACGTGGATTCCCTGTTTGTTTTATTTTTCAGTTTTAGTTCAAAAACAGAGACAGTTTCAATTTTCTTTTGATCATAACTTTTGATCCACAACTCCAATGAGGTTGATTATTTTTCCAGGAGATCACAATTTTTCTGTTGTTTTTAAAAACATATAATTTGTCTATGTTTGAAATTTTCAAATTTGAATTACATCGGATTTAGTTTAAACCTTGTTTTGCTTATTCCAGGAGTTTAAAAACAGCTTTTAATTTGATTCTTTTTGATACTGATAACTAGTGATCTTAGTTACCAGTGGTAAAAATTTCAGAATTAGTTGAGTAATTTAGCTCATTGTTTCTTGTGAAACAATTTCTGTTTCGCCTCTTTTAGGATTATGGCTATTTCCTTTTCTATAATTGTTTTTAAATTATTTTCTTTTATATATCAGAAAGATTATGTTTTGTTTCTGTTAGTTAACAGTAGGTTTGTAACAAGTTTTGATTTTTATTTTTATATGTTATCATGAAATCAATTCTAGTTCTCTAATAACTTGCAATTGGTTACTCCAGTGTTTCAAATCCCGTTTGGAAATACTTTCAACTAGTTTTGTGAAAAATACTTTATTTTATCTTAGTTAAATTTATATCTTAGTTCCTTGTTATTATTTTTCTGTTAGACAAAAATTATTTAGTGTTTGATGTAGTAGAAGACTCCTAGTTTTAGTGAAGTTTCTTTCGGATTCTTATTCGCTCTCTCTTTTGTTTTGATTGCTAGAATGATTGCTAGTATGAGTGCTTATGTGAATGATATGTTTGTTATATAGATTTCATCGGAGAGTGACGAGTAGTCTATCAAGTTATTTCTCGAGAAATTCTTCTTCATCAACATCGCCAGGCAAGTCATTTGATCATGTATCACCTATGTTTTATGCATCGTAGTTCTACCATCCTATCCCCAATTGCATGCTGAGTAGGTACTTGGAAATTATGGTTACATATTGTAGTATCATGTGGTAGGCACCCAACAACCCCGTTACTTGGCCCGGGACGACAAATTTCATATTGCTATGCTTGAGTAGACGGGATTCTGGTTGAGAGTTTACCACGAGTGATGCGAGAATAATTTAATAACCAAGACCGGTTAAGTCAAGACTTTTCAAGACCTCGTGATGCAATGCAACTCTGGGTGAAGGACGGTTGATCGGCTCCCTGGAGAAACTAGTGGATGACCCGGGATGCTGGAGACGGCCATGACATCCTGCAGAAAGCTTCACCCAGGCTCAAAGAGACGGACGGATATTTTCAAGACCCAAGGCTTACCTGCACAGCCACAAGTCATTATGGGCTCTGGCTTGGTTGGACAATGCGGCGACTTTGGACAGGCGGTGCTAGCAGATGTAGAAGAACGGTAGGAATGGATGGGCATCGATAGGGATTCAGAGGGACCCGTTGAAAGACCATGTTTTGATCATCCGCTCTTCAAACACCCTGAAGTGCGAGGACATACACGGAGGCGATCAAATCTTGTGGGGAACGTGTGCAAAACTCTGCAGAGTACTCAAACCTAATCGATTAGCCGTGTCCACGGTCATGGACAACTTGAGCAAAAGGAACTGAAGTTATCTGAAATTCTCAACACAAATAATAATATTGATGTGGGAATTATTGACAACTCGGGTACGAGAACTGGTTGGCGGAACCATCTCGTTAACAACCAACCTTGTAGTAATATTTTGCTTTTAGCCCCTCTTGTTGTAGGAGAAAATTTTGCTTTACGCTAAAAACTTACAACACCACCTGCCATATATGCATATAGTATAGATGATATTTTACCCCCTCTCATATGTGACTGGCTGGCATATTCAGTATGCTGACCTACGCGGCTGCAACGTCTTATGTTGCAGATATTTTTCTTCGACGAGTAAGAGTACGATTCAGGGTTACGGTCTACACTCAACTTGCCGTTGGTGTTTATTGGGACTCCACTTCCTTGACTGCTTCCGCTGAGATATTCAAGGTATATATCAGTTTTACGCTATTTACATGTGATTGCACTTTCATATATACATTGATGTACTGTGTGTGCCAGCATACTGATCCAGGGATGGCACAGAAACACAGAGGCTTGACTCGTTTTGAGTCGGGTCGCTACAATCCCAACTCTATGCTTGGGATTTTTAAACTTTATGCACAAAGGGAATAAAGATTTGTAAGTTTAGAATTTTTTTGTTGATCCCAACTCTATGCTTGGGATTTCCTCTCTTGTTGGATAAATGCACAAATGGAAATGGAAATGTTGGATAAACTCAAGATAAACTCAAACAAATTAGTCCAAACAATTAAAATGAATTCCGACACACAAGATGGAAATGTTGGATAACCAGTATCATCATTGATCTCAAATGATTCCAATTGCATTTTCATATGCCACAAAACATACACAAGGAGTACACAAGGAGTACAATTTAGATAAATTCAATTCTTTCTTTTCCTTTCTACAACTACTTCTTTTCTTCCTGTCCTTTTCCTATTGCATTTCTTCTAGAATGGCACTAGTATCAGCAACTAGCTGACTGTCACAATATACACTTCTTATTTCTCTGCCGTCATTCTGAAGACGTTCCTTGTGTAAGTGGGGCAACTTATATTGGTTTCCTCCTTGAACTTTCATAATTTCAAACATATCTGCTTGCAATGTGATGAAGCTGTTGTACAACTTGTGAGGATCATAATTCTCAAACTCCTCTTCCACAGCATGTATCAGTTCCTGGATGTTTGTAGGTGACCTACAATCGGTTAGAGACTGGAGAGCATTGTGGAAGCAAAGGTCCAAACAGTTCAAATCCGGGCTGTTTGGAGATTGTTGCATCAACTTAATGTCGAGATTAGTTTCTTCCATAGCTTCTCAAAAAGCTTCATCGTTGGGAAGGACGTGAGGCTTTGCATTATCTTGTTGGATGAATATTGTTGCTCCCTCATCATCGTCAGGCCATTTATCTTGAATTGCTGGTATAACTTTATTGATCAGATATTCTTTGCACACATGTCTCGTTACTTTCACTGGTTTCAGCACTCTCGTTCCCCTTTCTCTGTTGTGACTCGTTCGCACTGCCTCAGACTCTTCGATGAACGCCCAAATACCAATCTTCCCGTCAAATGTTAGCTCTCCATTACAATTGTATCGATGTCTGGCCATAACCGTTAGAAACATTACCTTCCCAATGCTGTTAATGTTTGTCACGGTGCGCTCAGGTGGAGGCTCTCCTGGAAGTACATAGTAGTTGTTCTTTAGTCTTGTCATGTCAAACCACTTTTCATCTATATGGACCATATTAGTCATTGGCTTGAATATAGCTTGGGAAGTTGAGATCCAATTGTCATCGAGCATGGACATACAAAACTTCAATCTTGCAATCTTGTTCTCTGGTTTGAGGTAAGTCTTCACTGTGTTTGTGATGCAGTTGAGCTCATTTAACTGGAACCTCTGATGTAGGGTTAAGAGCCACACCGAGAGACCATGCCAGAGATTGAATTGTCCTTCTTCTATTCAATGGGATTGTTGAGGTCCTTGCAAGATCCAGCTCTTTTCTCTTTCGACCAACTCTTCCTTTATTCTTGTTGGAGATATCTACTTCTTGGCCCACGGCAATCTGCTTTTTGGCGTCCAACCAGATTCTCTCAACAGATCGTACATGTATGTTCAACAAGATTGAGACTAGCAGCTTGTTGTTTGGTTGAACAGATCCATCTCTGAGCTCAATTACTAGCAGAGCAAAGTAAACAGCATGCCTCTCCTTATTTGATAATTCTTTTATTTTTTGTTTACGTGGTACACCTTCTTGACCTTCTTCATCTTCTTGAAGTATCCAATTCATAACTTCATCCTCTTCACCTTCATCTTCTTGAGGCATCCAATTCATAGCTTCATCCTCTCCCTATTGAGCTTCTTCCTCTTCCTCTTGAGGCATCATGTTCAAATCTATACCTCCATCCTCTCCCTGTTGAGCTTCTTCCTCTTCCTCTTGAGGCATCAGGTTCAAATCTATACCTCCATCCTCTCCCTGTTGAGCTTCTTCCTCTTCCTCTTGAGGCATCATGTTCAAATCTATACCTTCATCCTCTTCCTCTTGAGGTACCATGTTCAAATCCATGCTCGTGCAATCAATGAAAAAAGAAGGATAAGAATATTAATTTACAAGGGGAGCTGAAGAGAAGCTGCACCCGTGGTAAGAGGATGATTAGCAATAAGAAGAACAAAGCTACACAGAGTGTTTGCTCTGTTTTATATATGTATTGTGATACTACTGCTATTGCTGTAACATCAAAATCATGGCCTGCTGCCCCCATTTTGGGCAGTGGCAATATCATATATGAAGCCCAACATCTGTAATGAATGGGGTACAATACAAGGAGCAGACCTTGGGATTGGTGTCCTCTTGGTCTTATCTTGCTCTTCAGGGGTTGGTATGCTCTTGTTCTTGTTCTTCCTCTTTCTCCAATAAATTTCTGTAATTCAGTAACAAAGCATGTTAACATCTTGGCTTTTCATCGATTTGACAGTAAATTGACAGTTTTGGCATGGCTGAAACTGCTGCTGATCATGATCTTTATTTGCAAAAGTTTGGGCACCAGTAAAAATTAAAATGCAGTAGTATCATGCAATGTTTGACAGTGTGGCAGTAAGACTAAAAGGTTCAGCAGGTATTACTTAAAGCATTAAATTACCAAGCATGTACAATGACTGAATTAAACTGAATTTAGTCACTGACCCAAACATGTATATATACTGAATTAAACTGAATTTAGTCACTCGATCATTCACTGAATTAAATGTCCACATACATTGACAGAATTAAAGAGAGGAACAGCAGCAGCAGAAATGGATACAACAGCAGCACAATATTCAGTTAATAGCAGCAGCAGAAATGTCCACGTACATTGACTGAATTAAATAGAGGAACAACAACAGCACGTATATTCAGTTAACTACTCCAGCGATCATATTCAGTTAACTCCATACAGTGAATTTGTTCAGTTCATAACAACACCATAATACTCATTGATCGTGGAGTAGTACCTTCGTCTTCCTGAGCTTATGGCTTGATGATGAAATAAATATGTTTTCAGCTCATTCAACTGGAACAGCAGCAGCAGTACGATAACAGCAGCAGCAGTACGGGCAGACGAGCTGCAACGGTACGGGCAGATGAGCAGCAGCAGTACAGGTAGACGATCTCCACCGCGGCAGGGGAGAAGCAGCCGCACGGGCGCGTGGGCAGGGGAGAAGGAGCAGCATGGGCTCGCGCGGGAGATCGAAGAGGAAGCGCGCGAGCTCCTGGTCCACCGGATAGTCAAGGCAGGTTCCGGCGACGCCCGTAGGGGGTCGCGACCGGGAGGAATCACGGCGGCTCACGTGTGGGAGCTCGAGGAGGATGCGTGCGAGCTTGAGAAGGATGCAAAACAGCTCGAAGATGACGCACACAAGCTCTAGGAGGACGTGGAGGGAGGTTCAGGAGCCGACAGGAGCTTGAGGATGATGCCAGCAGACAATCGCATCGGGAGGGGATCACGATGGCGCAGATCTGGTTGCAGCGACGGAGGAGGTAATTGGCGACGGAGGCGGCAGAGCAGGTATTGGCCCCTGGCGACGCGCGGCAGAGCAGTGCGGCAGCGGTGGAGCACTTCCTGGGAGAATCACGCAGCTGGGCGGTGCCGGCACCTTGCGACGCGCGGGCGACGACGGAGGAAGAAGAGGGAGTGGAAAGACTAGTTTGAGGCAAATTCATAAATACAAGGGTTTTTTCGTAAAATTGACAGTACACTAAGTGCTCGACATTAATTTCGGGACGGAGGGAGTATATTTTTTGATTTTGTTAATGAACACAAAATATTTGTGTTGATCGGGTGGATGTACATGTGACAGTTGTCTCGTCGCTGTGCGTCTGCTGTGCGAAGACCTCCCCGTGCGTTCTACGAGCTCCACCCCTGCATTCGTGGGTGAGTACAAATGTCATCTCCTCCTCACCCCTTCATTTGTTGTGGATCGGTCTTCGGATGAAACTTGCTAGATATAGGTAATTAAATTAATTTATCAGTATGCGTCACCCGTTCGAAAGGGTTACAGTTATAAGTATGCATGCATTTGCATATATTTATAACCGTGATTCTTCTGAATTGTCCAACATTATCCATGGACAGCTCGAGTATGTGTAGATTGGGTTCGTTTTCCCATATGCTTTGTTCCGGATCCGATGCTTAATTTTGTTAGTGCCTCCCTGTTGTTCTCCGGATACACATCCTCTCTGTTTATTACGGAGACGTGTATGAGGGGAACATCGGGGAGGTGCTGCCGAAATTTTGCGTTGGATCCAGAGGAGAGCATGGGAAAACGAACCCAATCTACACATACTCGGGTGGGATTAGGACCTATCTTTACCTATTATCGTGTAGGTTGCATGGATGTAATAAGACTGGCGAACTTGATTAACTGATGACTATATATGCTGAATTATATATAAATATATTTCTTGTGTGTTTAATAGCTAGGAAAGATGAGTGATCATGCGTGGATGTACACCGGTCACCCTAGTCAGAAAGAGATGACAAAAATATGGTTTCTAAAAACCAAGGAGTTTGTGAAAGCTGCATTTGCAAATGGCCAGGAGACAAACTGGTGCCCTTGTCCTGGATGTGACAACTATAAAAAGGGGACAGAGGACGTAATGATTAAACACCTACAGAGGAGGGATTTTAAGCCTAATTATACGGTGTGGACATTTCATGGTGAGGCTATACAACGCACCAGAGCTGAGGTGGTTCATCGTCGCACCGACGAGCATGGTACCGGGATCGAAGACATGGTGCAAGACTTTGATGATGCTCGGGATTCGGAAAATGAGATGGACGAATCTGCAAAGGCCTTCTATGAAATGTTGGAGTCTCCAAAACGTCCTCTCCACGAGCACACTGAGCTTTGTCAGCTAGATGCCATTGCACAAGTAATGGCTCTGAAGGCTCAGTTCAACTTGGGACGAGAATGCTATGACGCGATGATGACACTATTTGGACGCTTTCTACCCAAAGGCCATGTCATGCTTGCAAACCTGTACCAGTCGGACAAAATACTTCATGTACTTAAGATGCCCTATGAGAAGATAGATGCCTATGAGAATGGAAGTGCCTTATTTAGGAAGGAGTATGCACACTTGGACTATTGTCCCATTTCCAAGTCTTGCACGTATCTTGTGGTAGACAGCGGTATGGGTGAGAAGAGGCAGACCAAAATTGCAGTTAATGCTCTTTGGTATATGCCAATCATACCAAGGCTTCAACTTCTTTTCATGGTTGAAGAGACAGCGAGACAAATGACATGGCGCAAATTGGGCAAAAGAACCGAACTAGTTGCGGATGGGAATAAGATGGCGGTACACACATCAGATGGGGGAAGCATGGAAAGAGTTTGATAGATTGCATCAGGATAAAGCGGCAGATCAAAGGAATCCTCGAGTCTGCATCACCACAGATGGTTTTAATCCCTTCGGCATGACGGTAACCCAATACAGTTGTTGGCCTGTGTTTATCATTCCACTCAACCTCCCCCCCCGGGCAGGTTATGCAAAGAAAGAACATATTTCTGACATTGATAATTCCAGGGCCCAATTATTCGGGAAAGAATATGAATGTGTACATGCAGCCGCTTAAGGATGAATTGCAAGAAGCTTGGGATAATGGGGTCAAGACAAATGATGCCGCTACAAAGGAAAACTTCAAAATGCACGTGTGGTATATGTACTCTATGCATGACTTGCTGGCGTATGCGCTATTCTCTGGATGGTGTGTGCATGGAAGGTTCCCGTGCCCCACCTGTAAGGCAGCTCTTCAGTTTCATTGGTTGCAGGAGGGTCGGAAGTATTCTTGCTTTGACTTGCATAGATAGTTTGTGCATCCTGACCATTAGTTCAAAAAAGACAAGAAGAACTTTACCAAAGGTAAAGTTGTCAAAAACTTGGCACCACCTGCGTTGACAGGCCAACAGATCCTGGATCAGTTAAACGCCCTCGAGCCTCATCCAGAGCGTCTAGGGTATTTCAAGGGGTATAATTGAAAACACGTCTGGACTCACGAGCCATGCTTGTGGGATCTGCTTCACTTCAAAGACCTCCTTCTTCCGCACAATATTAACATGATGCACACTAAAAAGAATATTAGAGAGGCTATTTTTGGTACATTGTTCGACATAGATGGGAAGACAAAGGATAATACTAAGGCTAGAGTCGATCAAGAGACACTATGTCATAGACCGTTACAAAACATGCGAGAAGGCAAAGGAAAGCAGAAGTTGTCGAAGCCAAAAGCTTGGTTCAATCTTGGAAGGCCACCTATGAGGGAAATTATTTTGTGGGTCAAAGTGCACTTGATGTTCCCCGATGGGTATGCAGAAAATCTAAAGAGGGGATCGATTCTTGAAAAAATAAAAATCTTTGGTCTCAAGAGTCATGATTGGCACATATGGCTTGAGCGGGTAATGCCGGTGATGTTACGTGGCTTTATTCCTGAGGATGAATGGCTAGTACTAGCGGAGTTGAGCTATTTCTTCTGTGTTCTTTGTGCGATAGAGAAGATCTTTCTGCCGGGCTTCTTTAATCCAATGCATCATTTGATTTTACATCTACCGACCGAGGCAAGATTGGGTGGGCCCGTGCAAAATCATTGGTGCTATGCAACTGAGAGGATGCAGAAGACGCTTCGAGCTAAATGTAAAAATAAGCGTAGAATTGAAACATCGATGGCTGAGACATTCATTACTGAGGAGGTGGCAAACTTTGTGACAGCACACTACAAAGCCAAAAAATCATCATTTGCATAATCCGAAGCCTCGGTACAATGATGCAGACCCTAAAATAGGTGGATCCAACCTTAGCCTATTCAAAGGGAAGCTCGCACCAGCCAGTGCTTCGAAACCAGTAACGTTGGATGTCGAAGAATTGCGGAACATTTCGTTGTGTATCTTCAACAACCTAACAGAAGTGCGGCCGTACATCGAGTAAGTTCTCAGCACATTTTTCCGTAACTTCTAATTCCTTTGAACTGCTCTTATTCCCATAAATTTCATACAGCCGATATGTCGCCAAATTATCAGATGGAGCGGTGATCCAAAATGATTCCGTCGAAGAGTATGAGCTTCTGGCAAAGCATGGAGGCGGCTATCGCGGTTTCATCTCTTGGTTCAAACAAACGGTAATTATCAATAATGTACCATTTCATTTCTTGGTCTAACTTATGACTAATGCAATAACCGTTTCGTATTAAACTTGTAGGATAATTAAGAGTATATGGACGCCGAATTGAGACAAGCCACTAATGGTTTTGACTATAAGGTCCGTTCATTTGAGAAATACAACATCCACGGGTATCTCTTTCGTACCTTTGGTAAAGAGTTATCTATGCCCGACCGGAAATCTACAAATTGTTGTGTCTCTGCTATCGGCGAAGGTGGTATCGAGTATTATGGAAGAGTTGAAGCAATTTATGAACTTCAATTCTATCGTGAAAACCCACCAAACGTGGTAGTCTTCAAATGTTATTGGTTCCAGCCGAAAGATACTAGAAGGACTCATGAACATATAGGACTAGTCGAAATCAATCCAAACACCCATTTAGATGTTCCCAATGTCTATATTACGACTCAACATGCGATCCAAGTTTTCTATCTACCGTGGGCATGCCAAACTGATAAGAATCTGGAAGGTTGGTATGTTGTTTATGAAGTGCCGCCACGTGTTAGACCACCTCCCCCAAATGAACAGGATTATGAACCTCACATTAAACCACACACATATCATGGAGAATTCGTCCAAGAAACACGTCTTTCCAAGAAACGTTTCAAGAACCACCGTGCTTCACCCCAGAACATGGAAGTAGACAGCGACAATAAATCAGACATGGAACTAGAAGAGGTTACTGATGCAGATGACCTGTCAATGCTTGACCGATTACAGAAAGGCCTTCCACAACTTCATGTCGTTGAACCCGATGAGCACGTCATTCATGAAGACTTGCGTGATAGTGATGATGATGATGCATTTATTGATGATGATTATTAGTTTGTATGCATCCCAACTTAAATTATATATGTACATATTATTATTCATGTCAGTTATTCAATTTTTTATGGTGTAATAATTTATTTTAATCTTTATCATGGCAGGTTGCTACTTCTCAAACAACAGTGCCAGAAATTGACACGTTGACGGAGATTTGCTTGCGTTGGTTTTTCCCTTGAAGAGGAAAGGGTGGTGCAGCACAGGAGCAGTACGTATTTCCCTCAGTTTGAGAACCAAGGTATCAATCCAGTAGGAGAATCTCGTCAAGTCCAAAGTACCTGCGCAAACAGAAAAGAGCTTGCACCCCATGCTATAAAGGGGTTGTCAATCCCTTCAAGATTGATTGCAAAGTGAGATCTGAAGGCGGAAAGTGCAACGAAGTAAAAGAGTAAGGCTGAAAATATGGTGTGAAGTAGTCCTGGGGGCCATAGTGTTCACTAGAGGGTTCTCTCAAAATAGAAAATATTACGGTGGGTGAACAAATTACTGTCGAGGAATTGATAGAACCGCGCAAAGTCATGATGATATCTAAGGCAATGATCATACATATAGGCATCACGTCTGAGACAAGTAGACCGATACTTTCTGCATCTACTACTATTACTCCACACATCGACCGCTATCTAGCATGCATCTAGTGTATTGACTTCATGACAAACAGAGTAACGCCTTAAGCAAGATGACATGATGTAGATGGATAATCTCAAACCAATGATGAAAACCCCATCTTTTTACCCTTGCTGGCAACAACATGATGCGTGCCTCGCTACCCCTTCTGTCACTGGGTGAGGTCACCGCACGGTATAAACCCAAAACAAAGCACTTCTACCACTGCAAGGATCATAGAACAAGCTGGCCAAACAAAACCCACAACTCGAAGAGAATTAAAAGGATATGAAATCATGCATATAAGAGATCAGAAGAAACTCAAACAAGATTCATAGATAAACTGATCATAACTCCATAATTCGTCGGATCTCGACAAATACACCGCAAAAGAAGATTACATCGGATAGATCCTGACACATCCCTAACCCTTAAGCAAGATAGCATTGTGCTCATGTCTTCTTTGCATTTGCATCTAAGAAGTTTCAACAAAAACAACAAAGTGGCAAAGGAAAAACTCAAAACCCTAGCCACCATTTCAATTAAAGGAAATCTCAAACTAGTTCAAAATCAATGAACCCAAAATGGCCTCAAGAAATGTTCAAACTTTTTGATAAATCATGAAAGTAAATGAGCATTGGAGAAAACTATTTTCTTGACACTTTAAGCTTTTTGAATAAATGAAAAAGGCTGCTGGTTTCAAGTTTTAAATCTGAATTCAGAAACTATAAATTTCCAAAAATGTTGAAAACCTTGGAAATGGTTGGGGATATTATAACAAATATTTCAGGAGGTCTAAAATAGTTTTTACTTATTGTTTTGGAGCTGAATTAATTAGCAAAACACTAATTAGCAAAACAGAAAAACAAAAACAGAAAAAAAATGGAAAACCTTACCTGTCGCCTAAGCCTGGCCCGGCCCATCCCTGGCTCGTCCCCTCCCTCGTGCCAGTAGGCAGCAGGAGGTGGCCGCCGCCCCCTCCGGTGCGGCCACGCACCTGCGGGCCTGCCTGGCCGCCGCCTCGCGCTGGCGACGACGGGGATAAGCTCCCCAGGGCCTCCCCTATCCATTCCCCGCCTCGGTTCTCTTCCTCCTCCCGGATCTCCTCCTCCTCCTTGTTGCCGCCATTAGAGCCAAGCTCGAGCTCGAGCTGCCCGTGCCCCTAGCCATAGGATTCCCTCCCAGAGCACGCCATTAGCTCCGCCTCGTCGCCCTGGTCATCTCTGCAGAAGCCGAAGCTTCCTCGAGCCATGCAACGCCCGCAACACCGTCGTCTTCCACCTCCGGCCGCCAGACCTCTCCCGTCGATTCGTCGCCCCCAGGCCTTCCCCGAGCCGTCTAAGCTCTGCTCTGCACTCCCCGTGAGCATGCGGTCGTTTCCCCTAAGTTTTCCCCGTCGATCCCCTCCTCTAGCTCTAGTTTCACCGGAGCCCGATGAGGAACGCCGCTGCCGCTCGTCGCCGGCAGCCCTCCGATGATCAGCTCGTCCTTCCGAGGGCACCAGCAGCTCCAGGTCGACGCGTAGATGCTGTAGCAGCTAAGAACCAAGCGTAGATCCCTCTGATTCAAAGACCCCGCTGACGCCCGAGCCTTGGCCGCCGCCAAGCTCGTCGCCGACGTCATCTCCGGCCAGATCAGCCTCGGCTAAGTGCAGAAATGAAGCTGCGGGAGACGTGCCGTTCCTCTGGTGCTCTGCGCGCAGCATTTGGCCCCATGTGCGCCGTTTCCGAGCCCCTCCGCCGTGCTGGTGGTCGCCGGAGGCTCCCCGCCGGCGAGGACGACCTCGCCGCCGGTGGATGTCGATGTGGCAAAGCTAACCCAGCAGCTCAGCACCTAATCACTCACTGACAAGTGGGCCCAAGGCCAAGTCAAACCTCAGTTAGGGCTGGTCAGTGCGGGATTAGTCCCAGAGAGGCTGACCAGTGGGGGCCCCCTGTCAAGTTTGACCTGAACAGGTCGGCTGACCTGCTGACGTCAGTCTGATGCAATAAATAGAATTTCCAGTATAAAACTAATTCAGGAAATTGCTAAAAATTGTAAAAATCATAGAAATTAATTTGTAACTCCAATAAAATAATTTATATATGAAAAAGTATCAGAAAAATTCAAGGATTCTGATTATGCTATTTTCAACCATGTTTAAAAAATTTACAGAACCCTAAATTGTGGAATAAGGAATAATTCAATTCTTATAATCACTTTGTAAATGGAATTTGCAAAAATATTCAAATTTCATTATATATACAATGTTCACCACTGTCCTAATTACAAATCAGTACCATAACGTGACATTTCATGCATGTTAACATCAAGTTGATCTGAGCATCAGGTCAAATCAATTAAACCGGTATCCGAGAATACCCCGTTTGAATTGCTATTCGAATGTGATTCAAATCAACTCTAAACCTAATACATGTTGAAAATAATAACTTATCACCTTGCATTCTCATGCCATGCTCATGCATCATTTTGAGTGCATATGATTGTTATTGAATGTTGCCATTCATTTCGGTAGGCTCCCCACCCCCGGATTCCGCCGAATATCCGTTTGACGGATATCGTTCCTCCTCTGAGCAACAAGGCAAGCAACCCTTTTGATCATCCCGATAATTCCCATGTTCTTGCTCCTGCACCTATTTATTGCATTTAAGATCAAATGCTTCAACTGCTTTTGCCACGATAGTTGAACCCACTTCCTTTGCATGACTTAACCTTGTCACAGTAAATAGCCAAACCTTGCAACCTAGCATACCTGGTAGTTGTTTGAGCTATGATGTGCCTTATCCTGCTATGCATGCTATGCTTAGAGTTGTGTATGGTCTGTCATCTGGGAGATGAACAGAAATGTGGAATGTGTTCGGTAGGCAAAGGTTGTGTGTTGAACTTGAGTTGGTAAAGGTACCGGTGAAAGGCTGTGTAGGAGTACATGGCAGGTTGTTTCATTGGAACCGTCCTGAGGAACTGAGTTCCGTGTATGTATTCCAAGACTAGATACTACCACATGCTGGGCCCTGAAATATGACCCCACTCGGCCTATTAATCGCGTAGTACCCGGTCCAGGAGTTGCAAGTAGTTTATGGTGTTTATAGTAATGCTGGAGGCCGTGCATGGTGCTGACCTGAGAGGTGGGCCGTGATGCGGTAGGCAGTGGCACGGTGTACCAAGTGGCACCCAGACGGTGGGCTTGGGAACCCTGCGCACATCGTTTGAGGCCGTGGCGGAAACCTCGGCCGGACTTCCGTACGGGTTACTCTCAGATAGGCGATAAACCTGGACTAGGTACTAGTGTGGTTAACGGTCGTGGCCGACTCCCTCGCTGGGCTTCCGCTTGAAGGTTGCCGAGGTGCATGACGTGCACATAGCGATAAGTGGCGAGAGCGTGTGTGACGAAGTACACCCCTGCAGGGTTATGATCTATTCGAATAGCCGCGTCCGCGGATATGGACTACTTGGAGACATATATTGTTCATAGATAACTTCAATGGCTACTCATAAAATTGTCAAGATAAGCGTGAGTGTCGTGGACGGCATTTCCGTATGGAGACGGAATGATTCCACGATAGTGTATTGTTGTGGTGTTAGTGGACTCGTGTGTGAGAAATCAAGTTGTCAAAACTAATTTCAAAATGCAAGTTGTCTAGCCACGAGTCAAATGCTGGCTTCCCGCATGAAACCCCACAATACCTTTTGATACCTTGCATGAGTAGTTAGTTCTCCTAAAGTCTTGTTGAGTACCTTCATACTCATGTTTGCTTAATAAATGTTGCAGAGGTTGCTAATGACCCTAATGGAGGGTTCTTCGTAGACATCGACGATGACGAGTAGCCGGTGTCCCAGCTACGATCTGGCCCTACGTCGGCTTTGTAGTATAGTCAGGCCATGTGCCTTCTAGTTGCACTGTCTGTTCCCAGACAGTTTATAACTCTTCCGCTGGCTTGTATTGTATGACTGCTATTATGGGTCGTGAGACCCTTAGTATGTAATATTATGTGTGTGGCTCTTCCGAGCCTCTTAAATAAAGGTTGTATGTTTATGGTTATGTTGTGATGCCATCGATGTATCTATACATATCGGTATGCCATGCGTATGTGTGTCGTACTTGATATGTATGGGGTTCGATTACCTAGTCGTGAACTTTAGTAGCACTCCTTACAAGGAAATGCCCCTTTGTGATCCAACGAGCCTTGGTAGTTCGCTACTGCTCCGGACACATTGGTTGACCGGCATGTGTCCTTCTTAGCTGCTGTGTCTGTCCCCTTTGGGGAAATGTCACACGATGTAATGGAATCCTTGTAGCTTGCTACGACTCGTCTACATTCGCTGATGACCGACACCTGCTTTGTTGGGTCATGTATGCCTGTCCTTGTGCGGTACTGCCACTTTGGTTTATGACTAGACATGTCGATCCGAGTTCTTTGACATTGGATTGCTAGCGACACTATCACATACGTGAGTCAAAAGACGCAAACGGTCCCGGCTAAGGTAAGGCTGCAGCCGTGGAGTTAACCGTGCGTGAGACCACAAAGGGATGCGATGTGTTACAGGCTAGATTCCTATGGCTTAGGATCGGGGTCCCGACAGCGTTGGTATCAGAGCCTGACTGACTGTAGGATTACTAAGCCAAACTGGTCGAAGTTGAGTCTAGAATTTCTTAGTTATATATAAGGGAATTGTTTGTGGAAGGGAACGTAACACTCTTGTTCTCTTCTCAAGATATTCTATTCTGGTCATCCTCGTCTTTTCTGCGGGAATTAAGGACTAGGTTACTCATCTTCTCCTAGGCTCGTGTTTCTGATCGGTAGATTATAGGACTACGGGTCGAGAGATATTGGGTTTCTTTTATTCCTAGGAAGCAGGAAGTAAGTTTGATGATCAGAGAGTTGAACTCGATAGTTGAGTGGTTACGCTATTCCATTTTTGGGTTGTCTCAAAATTTGTTTTGAGCAATTACAGCCGTTATGCTGCCCAATTTTGCATTCACAGCTCTAATGCTTTTGCATTACTCTCTATTTACAGATGCCTGGCCGTCCTTCTCGTCAGGTGGTATGTCTGACCAGGTGCATTGATGTACCGGGTCATACGGCCATGTTGGTCAGGGTGATGTCGGTGTGCGGTTACCGCTGGTACCCCGAGTACACAGTGGAGGAACAGTACCGAGACTTCAACAAGAGCCAGTACATCTGCACGGTTAGGGTATTTCCATACTACCCTGGAGCTGAGAAGCCAATCCATTGGTCCTATGGGTTGGGGGTCACCGTTGACATGGCAGTACAGGATGCTGCCTATTCAATGCTGACTATTATGAGAGCGAGACATGCACTGCTGCAGAATTCAGAGTTCTGCTATGTTCCGGCCTCTCAGTCTGGTGAAGAGGGATACCTCAGTGGAGTCTATTTTGATTCTTCTATGGAGGATCCACTTCTGCAGTCCACTGTTGAGATGCAAGAGAACAGAGACAGGGATGCTCGTGCTCTCCGCATGGAGCTTTATGCTACCCGTGCCCGTCTGTGGACAGCTTTGACGCAGCTGGCACCGGTAGTCCAGACAGGGTATGGAGAGATGGAGATGCTGAACCCTGTTAGAACCCATCTTCCGGCCCACGTTGACTGGCCAGCTATAGGAGGAGTCACACCTCTTCGGGGACCCCTCTTACCACTAGTCAGGGGACCAAGGCCACATCCTTGTCCTTATGGATCCCAGGGATCTCAGGCTAGAGTGTTTCCTGATCCGCAGGTTGAGCTTCCAGGTCATGGAGGTAATCTCTATGAGATGTTCTATGCGGATGCCTGAGCTGTGAGCGGAAGGATAGTATGGTAGTAGCAGTACGTTCACAGTCCTGCGTGACTTGTGAAGTATGGTAGTAATGTGAAATGAATTCCGGAGGCCTAGATAAATAAAGTATAGGAAGCTTGTAAGCCTCTGATGAGTAGTTCCACCATTTCAGTAGTTTGCTCTTCGAGTAAGTTTGTACTGAACTATGTAAGGGTGTGTATGAACCATGGTGTATATATAGCAGTTGCTTGTTACCATGTTGTTCGGATATTCATTTCCGCATTCCGTGTGTTCAGTACATTCTTAATCCATAGCTAGTATTGATATGATATTGGTCTAAGCTATGAGTTTGTTTGTCAGGATGGTGTTCACCAGGTTGAACCGTGCCCCTGCTCATGAGCAAGGTGAGGGTAGTCAAGCGTCGCAGGAAGACCTGCCTCACCCACCTTCTCTGGTAGAAGTGATGCTTGAGGCAGAAAGAAACAAAAGGGAGACCAACCGACTGCTAGAGCGTATTGAGCAGAATACGGCTCGACAGCCTAGGAATGCTGCAGTGTCCCTCAATGACTTTGTGAAGCTGAATCCTCCAAAGTTTCATCATTCCGTCGATCCCCTCGACGCTGATGACTGGTTGTGCAGCATCTCACGCAAGATTCGCTCGGCGAATGTGTGTGAGGCCGACAAGGCGACCTTTGCGGCGTATTTCCTGGAGGGACCCGCCAATCTGTGGTGGGAGAATTTTGAAGCTATGTGTCTCGCTGAACTAGTGGCCACGTGGGCAGACTTCAGTGTAGCTTTTCGTCTGCACCATATTCCAGAGGGCCTGATGGACAGAAAGAGAGAGGAGTTATGTGCCTTCACTCAGGGCAAGTTGTCTGTGGATGCCTATAGCCGCGAGTTCGGTAACCTCGCCCGCTATGCAACAGAGGAGGTGTCTACTGACGCCAAGAAGCAAGCAAGATTCCGTAAGGATCTGAGCCCTGAGCTCCGTCGAGACCTGCGCCTCCATGAGTGTGCAAGTTTTCAAGCCCTGGTCAACAAAGCGATCAGTGCGGAGACTGGTCATTCTGACTTCGAAGCCACAAGGAAGCACTCCCGTGACTTTGGCTCATCTTCTGGTTCCGCGTTTCCAAAACGCAGGCTGTGGGTTCCAAACAGTGCTCGGCCGCCAAGATACACTCCGAGGCCATCCTACGTGGCGCCTCAGACGAATCAGGCCAACCCTCCAGCAAAAGCTTATGGTGGTCCAGCTAGCAATGCTGCACCACGTGCCAACCAGGTGATATGCTACAAGTGTGGAGAACCAGGGCATTATTCCCGTGAGTGTCCTCAGAATGTGGGTGCCAAGCAACCCGGAAAGTCCGTCGGGCAGGCCAAGTCGGGCAAAGCTTATTATGTGAAGCCAACTCCTGCACGTGGCCGTGTGAACTATGTGTCAGCAGAAGAAGCTGCAGAGGATCCCGACGTCATGCTGGGTATGCTTCTTGTTAATCATCACCCAACGTCCGTTCTCTTTGACACCGGGTCTTCTCATTCCTTCATTTCGGAAAGTTATGCACAGTTGCATAACATGTCATTTTGTGATATGCCAATCCCATTGGTTGTCCAAACCCCTGGCAGTAAATGGCAAACCTCTAGGATTACCTATGACAATGAAATTCTAGTAGACAGGCTAGTTTTTCTAGCCTCATTGATAGCATTGAAATCTTCGGATATTAATATCATCTTGGGCATGGACTGGATGTCAGCTCACTATGCCAAGATTGATACTCATTCTAGAAATGTCCAACTTACCCATCCCTCGGGTGAGATAGTAAATGTCTCTACTCGAGTTGCCAAATGTCAACTCTATTCCCTAAATGCCAACCCTCTTCCAGAACTTGAAGACATTCCCGTAGTCCGTGACTTCCCGGATGTTTTTCTAGAGGAACTGCCAGGAATTCCACCTGACAGAGATGTAGAGTTTGTGATAGATCTTGTTCCGGGAACTGTCCCAATAGCCAGAAGACCTTATAAGATGGCACCCCTAGAGCTAGCCGAACTTAAGAAGCAATTAGATGAGGCCTTGAACAAAGGTTTCATTCGTCCTAGCTCTTCTCCTTGGGCTTGTCCCGTCCTCTTCGTCAAGAAGAAAGACGGAACGGATCGGATGGTTGTAGATTACCGACCAGTTAACCTGTTCACCATAAAGAACAAGTATCCGCTCCCCAGGATCAACGATCTGTACGATCAGCTCGCTGGATCCTCAGTCTTCTCTAAAATGGATTTGAGGTTGGGATACCATCAAATCAAGATTAAGAACGGGGACATTCCAAAAACGGCCTTTGTTACTCGTTATGGTCAATATGAGTACACCGTTATGTCCTTCGGTTTAACCAATGCCCCAGCCACCTTCTCTCGACTGATGAATTCAATCTTTATGGAGTATTTGGATAAATTCGTCATAGTATACCTCGATGATATTCTCATCTACTCAAAGAATGAACAAGAACATGCCGAGCATCTAAGGTTGGTATTGATGAAACTTCGAGAGCATCGCCTTTATGCCAAATTTTCAAAATGTGAATTCTGGTTACCAGAAATGACCTATCTAGGCCACGTAATCTCTGGTAAGGGTATTGCTGTCAATCCCGAGAGAGTTCAAGCTGTCCTTGATTGGACTCAACCAGAATCGGTTAAGCAAGTTAGGAGTTTTCTTGGTCTAGCGAGCTATTGTCGCCGCTTCGTCGAGAATTTCTCCAAGGTTGCAAAGCCTCTAACTGAACTCCTCAAGAAGGATAAAAAGTTCGAGTGGACACCACAGTGTGAGCATAGTTTTCAGGAACTGAAAAGACGCCTGACTTCCGCACCTGTGTTGCTACCACCAGATTTTTCTAAGGACTTTGTTATCTATTGCGACGCCTCGCGACAAGGATTAGGTTGCATTCTCATGCAGGATCGTCATGTGATTGCATACGCATCTCGACAGTTGCATCCACATGAGGATAATCATCCCACACATGACCTTGAGCTTGCAGCTGTGGTCCATGCACTAAAAACCTGGCGACATTACCTTTTGAGTAATCGTTGCGAAATATTCACTGATCACCAAAGTTTGAAATATATCTTCACCCAGCCGGATTTGAATCTCAGGCAAAGACGGTGGGTTGAGTTGATCTCGGATTACAACTTAGGGATAACTTACACCCCGGGGAAGGCCAATGTTATGGCCGATGCACTAAGTCGTAAATCTTATTGTAACAATTTGATGCTACAACAAGGTCAACCACATCTCCATGAGGACTTTCGGAAGTTGAATCTTCATATTGTTCCTCAAGGATTCCTTTCTACCCTGGTGGCGAAGCCTACTCTTAAGGATCAAATTATAGCTGGCCAAAAGCGTGACAAGGGTATATCACGGATCAAGGAGAATATTTTTAGCGGAAACGCTAAAGAATTTTCCATGAATGATCAAGGTGTTGTGTTCTTCCAGAATCGTTTAGTGGTTCCTAAGAACCCACATCTAAGGCAGTTAATCCTTAAGGAGGCTCATGATTCTCCTCTCACCATTCATCCCGGTAGTACTAAGATGTATCAGGACCTACGCCAGAGGTTCTGGTGGACTAGGATGAAGAGAGAAATTGCTGAGTTCGTTGCTAACTGTGACGTTTGTCGTCGAGTTAAGGCAGAACATCAAAGGCCCGCTGGCACCCTTCAGCCTCTAGCTATTCCTGAATGGAAATGGGATAAAGTTAGCATGGATTTCATTACCGGATTTCCCAAGACCAAGAAAGGAAATAATGCTATCTTTGTGGCCATTGACCGTCTTTCCAAAGTGGCTCATTTTCTTCCTGTTCGTGAGAGTATAACAGCTAGCCAGCTAGCACAGTTATATATCTCTCGAATAGTGTCTCTTCATGGTGTTCCCCTGGAAATTAACTCGGACCGTGGAAGTATCTTTACTTCTCGCTTCTGGGAAAGTTTTCAGAATGCCATGGGGACTCACTTATCTTTTAGCACTGCTTTCCATCCTCAATCAAGTGGTCAAGTAGAAAGAGTGAATCAAATCCTAGAAGATATGCTGCGCGCTTGTGTTATTTCATTCGGTATGAATTGGGAGAAGTGCCTTCCATTCGCCGAATTCGCTTATAACAATAGTTATCAATCAAGCTTGGGCAAAGCCCCTTTTGAAGTTCTCTATGGACGAAGATGTCGAACCCCTCTTAATTGGTCAGAAACCGGAGAGAGGCAACTCTTTGGCCTGGACATGATCCAGGATGCAGAAGAGCAGGTTCGCATTATTCGTGAAAAGTTGAAAACAGCCCAGTCTCGTCAAAAGAGCCAATATGATCGTCATCATAAGGCTGTGACCTTTGAAGTTGACGAGAAGGCTTACCTTCGGGTTACACCTTTGAAGGGTACCCATCGATTCGGTATCAAGGGCAAATTGGCTCCTCGTTACATTGGTCCTTTTCGCATTCTTGCCAAACGAGGAGAAGTTGCCTACCAGTTGGAACTTCCTTCGCATCTTTCCAAGGTTCATGATGTTTTCCACGTCTCGCAACTCAAGCGTTGCTTCTCTGATCCTATCCGTGAAGTGGACCACGAAACGCTTGATCTCCAAGATAACCTTTCATACCGAGAATACCCCGTGCGTATTCTTGATCAAGCTGAGCGTACCACTCGACGTCGAAACCTCAAGTTTCTTAAAGTTCAATGGTCAAATCATTCTGAAAAGGAGGCAACTTGGGAAAGAGAGGATCGTCTCCGACTTGAGTATCCTGCGTTATTCCCGACGACTTCTAAATCTCGGGACGAGATTCTTTTGAGTGGGGGTGAGTTGTCACATCCCTAACCCTTAAGCAAGATAGCATTGTGCTCATGTCTTCTTTGCATTTGCATCTAACAAGTTTCAACAAAAACAACAAAGTGGCAAAGGAAAAACTCAAAACCCTAGCCACCATTTCAATTAAAGGAAATCTCAAACTAGTTCAAAATCAATGAACCCAAAATGGCCTCAAGAAATGTTCAAACTTTCTGATAAATCATGAAAGTAAATGAGCGTTGGAGAAAACTATTTTCTTGACACTTTAAGCTTTTTGAATAAATGAAAAAGGCTACTGGTTTCAAGTTTTAAATCTGAAATCAGAAACTATAAATTTCCAAAAATGTTGAAAACCTTGGAAATGGTTGGGGATATTATAACAAATATTTCAGGAGGTCTAAAATAGTTTTTACTTATTGTTTTGGAGCTGAATTAATTAGCAAAACAAAAAAACAAAAACAGAAAAAAATGGAAAAACCTTACCTGTCGCCTAAGCCTGGCCCGGCCCATCCCTGGCTCGTCCCCTCCCTCGCGCCAGTAGGCAGCAGGAGGTGGCCGCCGCCCCCTCCGGTGCGGCCACGCACCTGCGGGCCTGCCTGGCCGCCGCCTCGCGCTGGCGACGACGGGGATAAGCTCCCCAGGGCCTCCCCTATCCATTCCCCGCCTCGGTTCTCTTCCTCCTCCCGGATCTCCTCCTCCTCCTTGTTGCCGCCATTAGAGCCAAGCTCGAGCTCGAGCTGCCCGTGCCCCTAGCCATAGGATTCCCTCCCAGAGCACGCCATTAGCTCCGCCTCGTCGCCCTGGTCATCTCTGCAGAAGCCGAAGCTTCCTCGAGCCCTGCAACGCCCGCAACGCCGTCGTCTTCCACCTCCGGCCGCCAGACCTCTCCCGTCGATTCGTCGCCCCCAGGCCTTCCCCGAGCCGTCTAAGCTCTGCTCTGCACTCCCCGTGAGCATGCGGTCGTTTCCCCTAAGTTTTCCCCGTCGATCCCCTCCTCTAGCTCTAGTTTCACCGGAGCCCGACAAGGACCGCCGCTGCCGCTCGTCGCCGGTAGCCCTCCGATGATCAGCTCGTCCTTCCGAGGGCACCAGCAGCTCCAGGTCGACGCGTAGATGCTGTAGCAGCTAAGAACCGAGCGTAGATCCCTCTGATTCAAAGACCCCGATGACGCCCGAGCCTTGGCCGCCGCCAAGCTCGTCGCCGACGTCATCTCCGGCCAGATCAGCCTCGGCTAAGTGCAGAAATGAAGCTGCGGGAGACGTGCCGTTCCTCTGGTGCTCTGCGCGCAGCATTTGGCCCCCTGTGCGCCGTTTCCGAGCCCCTCCGCCGTGCTGGTGGTCGCCGGAGGCTCCCCGCCGGCGAGGACGACCTCGCCGCCGGTGGATGTCGACGTGGCAAAGCTAACCCAGCAGCTCAGCACCTAATCACTCGCTGACAAGTGGGCCCAAGGCCAAGTCAAACCTCAGTTAGGGCTGTTCAGCGCGGGATTAGTCCCAGAGAGGCTCCAGTGGGGCCCCCTGTCAGTTTGACCTGAACAGGTCGGCTGACCTGCTGACGTCAGTCTGATGCAATAAATAGAATTTCCAGTATAAAACTAATTCAGGAAATTGCTAAAAATTGTAAAAATCATAGAAATTAATCTGTAACTCCAATGAAAATAATTTATACATGAAAAAGTATCAGAAAAATTCAAGGATTCTGATTATGCTACTTTCAACCCCGTTTAAAAAATTTACAGAACCCTAAATTGTGGAATAAGGAATAATTCAATTCTTATAATCACTTTTTAAATGGAATTTGCAAAAATATTCAAATTTCATTATATATACAATGTTCACCACTGTCCTAATTACAAATCAGTACCATAACATGACATTTCATGCATGTTAACATCAAGTTGATCTGAGCATCAGGTCGAATCAATTAAACCGGTATCCGAGAATACCCCGTTTGAATTGCTATTCGAATGTGATTCAAATCAACTCTAAACCTAATACATGTTGAAAATAATAACTTATCACCTTGCATTCTCATGCCATGCTCATGCATCATTTTGAGTGCATATGATTGTTATTGAATGTTGCCATTCATTTCGGTAGGCTCCGCACCCCCGGATTCCACCGAATATCCGTCTGACGGATATCGTTCCTCCTCTGAGCAACAAGGCAAGCAACCCTTTTGATCATCCCGATAATTCCCATGTTCTTGCTCCTGCACCTATTTATTGCATTTAAGATCAAATGCTTCAACTGCTTTTGCCACGATAGTTGAACCCACTTCCTTTGCATGACTTAACATTGTCATAGTAAATAGCCAAACCTTGCAACCTAGCATACCTGGTAGTTGTTTGAGCTATGATGTGCCTTATCCTGCTATGCATGCTATGCTTAGAGTTGTGTATGGTCTGTCATCTAGGAGATGAACAGAAATGTGGAATGTGTTCGGTAGGCAAAGGTTGTGTGTTGAACTTGAGTTGGTAAAGGTACCGGTGAAAGGCTGTGTAGGAGTACATGGCGGGTTGTTTCATTGGAACCGTCCTTAGGAACTGAGTTCCGTGTATGTATTCCAAGACTAGATACTACCACATGCTGGGCCCTGAAATATGACCCCGCTCGCCCTATTAATCGCGTAGTACCCGGTCCAGGAGTTGCAAGTAGTTTCTGGTGTTTATAGTAATGCTGGAGGCCGTGCATGATGCTGACCTGAGAGGTGGGCCGTGATGCGGTAGGCAGTGGCACGGTGTACCAAGTGGCACCCGGATGGTGGGCTTGGGAACCCTGCGCACATCGTTTGAGGCCGTGGCGGAAACCTCGGCCGGACTTCCGTACGGGTTACTCTCAGATAGGCGATAAACCTGGACTAGGTACTAGTGTGGTTAACGGTCGTGGCCGACTCCCTCGCTGGGCTTCCGCTTGAAGGTTGCCGAGGTGCATGACGTGCACATAGCGATAAGTGGCGAGAGCGTGTGTGACGAAGTACACCCCTGCAGGGTTATGATCTATTCGAATAGCCGCGTCCGCGGATATGGACTACTTGGAGACATATGTTGTTCATAGATAACTTCAATGGCTACTCATAAAATTGTCAAGATAAGCGTGAGTGTCGTGGACGGCATTTCCGTATGGAGACGGAATGATTCCAAGATAGTGTATTGTTGTGGTGTTAGTGGACTCGTGTACGAGAAATCAAGTTGTCAAAACTAATTTCAAAATGCAAGTTGTCTAGCCACGAGTCAAATGCTGGCTTCCCGCATGAAACCCCACAATACCTTTTGATACCTTGCATGAGTAGTTAGTTCTCCTAAAGTCTTGCTGAGTACCTTCGTACTCATGTTTGCTTAATAAATGTTGCAGAGGTTGCTAATGACCCTAATGGAGGGTTCTTCGTAGACATCGACGACGACGAGTAGCTGGTGTCCCAGCTATGATCTGGCCCTACGTCGGCTCTGTAGTATAGTCAGGCCATGTGCCTTCTAGTTGCACTGTCTGTTCCCAGACAGTTTATAACTCTTCTGCTGGCTAGTATTGTATGACTGCTATGATGGGTCGTGAGACCCTTAATGTGTAATATTATGTGTGTGGCTCTTCCGAGCCTCTTAAATAAAGGTTGTATGTTTATGGTTATGTTGTGATGCCATCGATGTATCTATACATATCGGTATGCCATGCGTACGTGTGTCGTACTTGATATGTATGGGGTTCGATTACCTAGTCGTGAACTTTAGTAGCACTCCTTACAGGGAAATGCCCCTTTGTCATCCAACGAGCCTTGGTAGTTCGCTACTGCTCCGGACACATTGGTTGACCGGCATGTGTCCTTCTTAGCTGCTGTGTCTGTCCCCTTTGGGGAAATGTCACACGATGTAATGGAACCCTTGTAGCTTGCTACGACTCGTCTACATTCGCTGATGACCGACACCTGCTTTGTTGGGTCATGTATGCCTGTCCTTGTGCGGTACTGCCACTTTGCTTTATGACTAGACATGTGGATCCGGGTTCTTTGACATTGGATTGCTAGCGACACTATCACATCGTGAGTCAAAAGACGCAAACGGTCCCGGCTAAGGTAAGGCTGCAGCCGTGGAGTTAACCGTGCGTGAGACCACAAAGGGATGCGATGTGTTACAGGCTGGATTCCTATGGCTTTGGATCGGGGTCCCGACAGATCCCCATGAAAATCATGGAGAACTTTGTATTGAAGATCCAAGAGAGAGAAGAAGACATCTAGCTACTAGCTATGGACCCGTAGGTCTATGGTGAACTACTCACGCATCATCGGAGAGGTCATGGTGTTGATGAAGAAGCCCTCCGTATCCGAATCCCCCCTCCAGCACGGCACCAGAACATGCCCCAAATGGGATCTTGCGGAGACAGAAGCTTGCGGCGGCGGAAAAGTACTTTCGATATTCTCAGGTTTTTCCCTGGAATTTTTGGGAATATATAGGCGAAAGACCTAGGGCAGATGTGGCCCAGGGATACCACAAGCGTGGAAGGCGCGGCCCCCCTGGCCGCAGCTAGGGGGCTTGTGGGGACCCTGCTGGCCCCCTGCCTTGGTTCTCAAGTTCCCCGATCGTCTTCTGTTTCGGAAAAAATCTTTTTGGAAGTTTTGTTCCGTTTGGACTCCGTTTAAAATCCTCCTCTGAAAAGGGTAAAAAACACGAAAAAAACAAGAACTGGCACTTGGAACTGCGTTAATAAGTTAGTCCCAAAAAAGATATAAAAGGCATACAAAACATCCAAAGTTTGACAAGATAATAACATGAAACCATCAAAAATTATAGATACATTGGAGACGTATCAAGCATCCCCAAGCTTAACTCCTCCTCGTCCTCGAGTAGGGAAGTGATAAAGACTGAATTTTCGATGTGGAATGCTGCCTAGCATAGTTGTCCTTTGTAACTTCTTTCATGTGACATGAATGTTCAGATCCGTAAGATTCAAAACAATAGTCTGCTATTGACATGAAAAGTATAATACTTCAAGCAAAGTAGCAAGGTAATCATGAACTTTCAAAATAACAAGGCCAAGGAAAGTTATCCCTACAAAATCATATAGTCTGGCTATGCTCCATCATCCTCACACAACTAATTTAAATCATGCACAACCCTGGTATTGGCCAAGTAATTGTTTTCGCACTCTTACTTTCTCAAACTTTTTTATAACTATCACGCAATACATGAGCGTGAGCCATGGATATAGCACTATAGGTGGAATAGAGTGTGGTGGTGGTTGTGAGACAAAAAAGGAGGAGATGATCACATTGACTCGGGGTATCAAAGGGCTATGGAGATGCCCATTAGTAGATATCAATGTCAATGAGTAGGGATTGCCATACAAAGGATGCACTAGAGCTATAAGTATGTGAAAGCTCAAAAGGAGAACTAGTGGGTGTGCATCCAACTTGCTTGCTCACGAAGACCTAGGGCAATTTGAGGAAGCCCATCATTGGAATATACAAGCCAAGTTATATAATAAAGATTCCCACTAGAATATGGTGGTGACGAAACGAGAGGCTCTCAATCATGAAGAACATGGTGCTATTATGAAGCACAAGTGTGGAAAAGATAGTAGCATTGTCCCGTCTCTCTTTTTCTCTTTTTTTTTATTTTTGGGCTCTTGGGCTTCTTTTTTTCTCTTTTTTTATTTGGGCTCTCTGGCCTCTTTTTTTTCCTCACATGGGACAATGCTCTAATAATGATGATCATCACACTTTTATTTACTCACGGCTCAAAGCTCAGAATGATGATGACTGTATAGAAAATGCCTCCGGCAGTGTATCGGGATGTGCATTGATCTAGTTTTACGTATGATGTTGAAACATCTCGCTAGCTATCTTACGATCATGCAATGGAAATATGAGAGTGACGGCACAAGTCATGAGACGGAACGGTGGGAGTTGCATGTCAATATATCTCAGAATGGCTATGAAAATGCCACACTAGGTAGGTATGGTGGCTGTTTTGAGGAAGGCATATGGTGGGTTTTTGTACCGGCGAAAATAACGCGACACTAGAGAGGCTAGCAATGGTGGAAGGTGAAAGTGCACCTATACCATGGACAAACATTAGTCATGAAGAACTCACATACTTGTTGCGAAAGTTTTTATTAGTAATCGAAACAAAGTGCTAAACGCATACTCCTAGGGGAAGGGTTGGTAGGTGTTAACCATCGCGTGATCCCGACCTCAACACAAAGGATGACAACCAATAGATCAATTATGCTCCGATTTCCTAACATAGCGGTTCACCATACGTGCATGCTACGGGAATCACTATCTTCAACACAAGTATTTAGATTCACAACACCCTACTAACATAACTTTTAATATTACCAAATCCACGTCTCAAAACTAACTGAGAGGAATCAAAACTTCTCTTTCTACTCAATGCACATGAAGATGGAGGTTTTTGTATCCTCTTTGGGTACCTATCACCTTTGGGGCTACTTTCATAGCACAAGCGAGCTACCAAGTCACGCACCGCCGTGCTCTAAAAGATCTAAGTGAAGCACATAGAGCAAAATTATCTAGCTCAAAAGATATAAGTGAAGCATGATGAGCATTCTAGCAAAATCACGATGAGTGCATGTCTCTGTCAAAATATGTGCAGGAAGGATGATTATGACACAACAAAAAGAAAAGACTCCTACGATACAAGACGCTCCAAGCAAAACACATATCATGTGGTGAATAAAAATATAGCTCCAACTAATGTTACCGATGGATTGAAGACGACAGAGGGGATGCCTTCCCGGGGCATCCCCAAGCTTAGGCTTTTTGGTGTCCTTGAATTTTTCTTGGGATGCCTTGGGCATCCCCAAGCTTGAGCTCATTCCACTCTTTGTCCATGAGAACATCACCCAAAACTTGAAAACGTCACAACACAAAACTTAAACAGAAACTCGTGATAACATTCGCACAAGAAAACAAACTACCACCTCTTTAGGTACTGTAGCAATCTTGATTTCTATTTATATTGGTGTTAGATTATTGTATTATCACTTTTACATGGCTAGTAGACCCCGGTAATATCCATAGTTTCATCAATACAAGTAACCAACTCAACAAAAAAAACAGAATCTGTCAAAAACAGACCAATCTGTAGCAATCTGTATACTTCGTATACTTCTGGTACGTCCAAAATTCTGTAGAATTACGACTGCCTGGGAAAAAGGAATATCAACCAGCAGTAAAACGAATCAACTGAAAACCTCTTTCTGAATAAAAATGAAAATAATCTCGTGAGAGAAAAGTTTTTGTCTTTTTCCAGCAGGATCAAACAACCATCACCAAGACTAGTCATAAAGGTTTTGCTTGGCTCAAACACAAAAAGAAACACAAAACACACTATCATAACAGAATTATGATGGTGTGGACGCAAGAAAACAGGTAGAAAAAGATAAATTCATTGGGTTGCATCCCAACAAGCGCTATTGTTTAACGCCCTTAGCTAGGCATAAGGCGATAGAATCACGTATCGTCGTCTTTGGTGCTCAAACCATAAGTAGCCGTCATCATGGATTCATAAGGCAATCTTATTTTCTTTCTAGGAAAATGCTCCATGCCCTTATTTAAAGGAAATTGAAATCTAATATTCCTTTCCTTCACCTCGATGATAGCACCGATAGTAGGACATGTAGGATTGCAATCAATGTCAAGCACAATGAAATCCACGGGTACATAGTTCCTATTTGCAATAATAAGAACATCATTGATCCTTCCCATGGGTTTCTTGACAGTAGAATCCGCAAGATGCAAATTAAGAGAACACTCCTCAATCTCATTAAAACCCAGAACATCACATAAAGACTTTGGAATCGCGGAAACACTAGCACCCAAATCACACAAAGCATTGCATTCATAGTTTTTGATTTTGATTTTGATAGTAGGTTCCCACTCATCATGAAGCTTTCTAGGGATAGAGCCTTCCAATTCGAGTTTCTCTTCAAGAGATTTTATCATAGCTTCGACGATATGATCGGTAAAAGCCTTGTTTTGGCTATAAGCGTGTGGAGAGTTTAGAATGGATTGCATTAAGGAAATGCATTCAATCAAGGAGAAACTATCATAATTGAATTCCTTGAAATCCAAAGTAGTAATTTCATAAATACTCAAATTTTTAATATCGTCTACTCCACTTTCAATGCTTTTAGCATCAAGATAGATGGACTCCGAATCATTGGGGCGTTTTACAACCAAAGTGGATTCATATCCAGCCCCATCATCATTAGGTTTGACACAAGAAAACAAAGATTCAATGGGAGTCACACCAAGCACTTTAAGATCTTCGTGATTCTCATCACAAATTTCAGGTTTAGTAGCCATTTTATTGACTAAAGTAGCCTGTTTATCAGAAATCTGGCCTACCAATTTTTCAAGACGAGCAAACTGAGAATTTAGCGCAAGGAATTCTTTGGCCATATCATCAACTTCTTTATTCATAAAAGCCAAAAAATAATTTTGTTCCTTCAGTTCTCTACAAAAGTAACTGTTGTATTCAAACTGTGTAGACATGAAACCTTTAACACTAGTTTCAATTTCTTCCAACCTCGCATAGTAGGCATCAAAATCCTTTGGTTGGGCCATACAGGTTTTAGCACGCACACAAGCGGACAAAGAGCAAGCAAGAGAAAAAGGCAAACGGAGAAAAGGGCAAAAAAATTGTAAATTTTTGTTTTTCAGAAGTGGGGGAGAGGAAAACAAGAGGCAAAAAAGTAAATGCAAGAGATGAGTTTGTGACATTTACTTGGATGAGTTCTTGACTTGATCCTCCCCGGCAACGGAACCAGAAATTCTTCTACTACTTCTCAAACAACAGTGCTACTTCTCAAACAACCTCGATTTCTGGCACTGTTGTTTGAGAAGTAGCAGAAGAATTTCTGGCGCCGTTGCCGGGGAGGAAGATCAAGTCAAGAACTCATCCAAGTAGGTGTCGCAAACTCATCTCTTGCATTTAATTTGTTGGTCAGTTGCCTCTCGTTTTCCTCTCCCCCACTTCACCAATTTGCCTTTTTTCGTTTGCCTTTTTCCGTTTGCCTTTTCGTTCATCTTTTATCGCTGTCTCTTTGTTCGCTTGTGTGTTTGCTTGCTTGCCGGAGTCACCATGAATGAAAACACCAAACTTTGTGACTTCTCGAATACTAACAATAATGATTTTATTAGTACTCTGATTGCTCCCGCCACTAGTGCGGAGTCATACGAAATCAATGCCGCTTTGCTTTATCTTGTTACGAAAGAGCAATTCTCTGGCCTTCCTAGTGAAGATGCCGCATCCCATGTCAATACCTTCATTGAGCTTTGCAATATGCAAAAGAAGAAAGATGTGGATAATGACGTGATTAAATTGAAGCTTTTTTCCTTTCTCTTTGCGAGATCACGCAAAAACTTGGTTTTCTTCTTTGCCCAAAAATAGTATTGATTCTTGGGATAAGTGCAAAGATGCTTATATATCCAAGTATTTTCTGTCGGCTTAGATCATCTCTCTCCGTAATGATATCATGCATTTCAAGCAACTTGATCATGAACATGTTGCACAATCTTGGGAGAGAATGAAATTGATGATTAGAAATTGTCCCGCTCATGGCTTGAGTCTTTGGATGATTATTCAAATCTTTTACGCTGGCTTGAATTTCGCTTCTAGAAATATCTTGGACTCCGCCTCAGGTGGAACGTTCATGGAAATCACATTAGGGGAAGCCACAAAGCTCTTAGACAACATGATGACGAACTACTCTCAGTGGCACACTAAAAGGTCACCTACTAGTAAGAAGGTACACACTATAGAAGAAATTAACTCGTTGAGTGCTAAGATGGACGAGTTAATGAATTTGGTTGCTAGTAGAAGTGTTCCTTTGGACCCTAATGATATGCCCTTGTCTTCTTTGATTGAGAGTAGCAACGCTATCTTGGACGTTAATTTTGTTGGTAGGAATAACTTTGGCAACAACAATGCTTTTAGAGGAAACTTTGTTCCTAGGCCTTTTCCTAGTAACTCCTCTAGTAACTTTGGCAACTCCTACAACAATACCCATGGAAATTACAATAGATTACCCTCTGATCTAGAGAGTAACATCAAAGAGTTCATCAACTCTCAAAAGATTTTCAATCCGTCCATAGAGGAAAAGCTACTCAAAATTGGCGATTTGGCTAAGAGCGTTGATAGAATGTCTAGTGATGTTGATGCTTTGAAAGTTAGATGTGCTCCTCCCAAAATCAACATGGATGAAACTTTAAAAGCTATGCGTGTTTCCATGATTGAGAGCCAAGAAAGAACCGCCCAAATTCGTGCTAGACATGAATGGCTTAAAAAGGCGTGTTCTCGTGATGAGAATCACGAAGATCTTAAAGTGCTTGGTGTGACTCCCGTTGAATCTTTGTTTTCTTGTGTCAAGCCTAATGATTATGGGGCTGGATATGAATCCACTTTGGTTGAAAAGTGCCCCAATGATTCAGAGTCCATCTATCTTGTTGCTAAAAGCATTGAAAGTGGAGTAGAAGATTTTAAAACTTTGAGTAGTAATCAAATTACTACCGTGGATTTCAAGGAATTCAATTATGATAGTTGCTCCTTGATTGAATGCATTTATTTGATGCAATCCATGTTAAACTCTCCACACGCTTATAGCCAAAACAAGGCCTTTACCGATCATATCGTCGAAGCTATGATAAAATCTCTTGAAGAGAAATTTGAATTAGAAGTCTCTATCCCTAGAAATCTTCATGATGAGTGGGAACCTACCATCAAAATCAAAAACTATGAATGCAATGCTTTGTGTGATTTGGGTGCTAGTGTTTCTGCGATTCCAAAGTCTTTATGTGATGTTCTGGGTTTTAATGAGATTGAAGAGTGTTCTCTTAATTTGCATCTTGCTGATTCTACTGTCAAGAAACCCATGAGAAGGATCAATGATGTTCTTATTATTGCAAATAGGAACTATGTACCCGTGGATTTCATTGTGCTTGACATTGATTGCAATCCTACATGCCCTATTATTCTTGGTAGACCTTTCATAAGGACTATCGGTGCTATCATCGATATGAAGGAAGGGAGTATTAGATTTTAATTTTGATGGGGTTATAGTCCTAGGGTAGGGTCATAGGCCTGCCCTGTAGGTCCTACCCAAGGACTACCCCTCACAAAGGACAAGGCCCTTAGTCAGCTCCGACTGAATTAAGGAGTCCCCATCATCCAGTCGGTAACAGGTCCTCGATCATCCAGTCGGAGACTAGCATTCGGAGGATATCAAGCTAACCGACTGGATACCACTCGGTACATCATAACCCCGTTGGAGGGAAATGGTCGTACGTTTCCAGGTGCATTTATTAGCATTTAGGGCGTACGTTACCTGTAACGTACGCATTCAATCGCCACTACTCCACCCCTGTACCGGAACCGTTGTGGAGGGCAGCGCACTCTATATAAGCCACCCTCCCCCGCTGGTAGAGGGGTTAGCAACTCATTTGTATTCCATATTCCAGTCGACAACAAGCTCCCTGAGCACTGAGACGTAGGGCTATTACCTCCACCGTAGAGGGGCCTAAACTCATACAACCTCGCCGTAGCCGAGACTCTGCCCATCCTTTTCGTACCCTACACATATACTGTCAGGCTTATACCCACGACAGTTGGCGCCCACCTTGGGGTAGGCGTCTAAGCGACTTCCGGCGAGTTTGCGACTACTTCCTTTCGTCATGTCGTCCGATGGAGATTCGAGCATGGGTCACCAGTTCTTCTTCGGCGCTCTCTCCTTCATCGTCGACGATTCGGCGTGGCTTCGGGATGCGCCCCTCGACATAGAGGCGCTTCCTCGTCGTGGGGCTACGCACTTCCATGCCGGCGCCCGCGGCATTCTTCTTCTCCACAGTCGGCTCCGGTGTCGACCTGCACCGCCGTCACGCGCCGCAGCAAGCGGTCTTGCCATCCGCGACTCCAGCGTTGGGTGCAACACGCCCAGGCGCGCCAGAACGCGTCTTCGCAAGTGGCGGTTCTAGAGTCTGTTGTGGTTGCCCCGTAGTCCCAGCACTCGGGCTCGGTTCCGGCTGAGTTTCCTTCCGAGTACGCGGGTCGCGGGCCTGCAGCAGAAGTACACATGGCCAATTCCCATGAAGACCCCCGTCAAGCTGGCCGGAACGAGCACGAGATCGGCGAACCATCCGGCGCGCGTTGTCCGCCTCGCCGTTCTACCAGTCGGCACACTCGGCGGAGCAACGTGGAGCTGTTCCGCACACCCCTCCTCAACTTGGCCGCGGCTACCAAGATAGCCGATTCCCTCCAGCCGACTGATTCAGAGGCTGGTAGAGGGATCGAGCAGATCCGAGCCCTGTTGCACACGGCGCAGCAGCAGAATTCGGCGGTCTCCCAGTCGCACAACAAGATCTATAATAGTTCTGTTCATGCGAGTACGATCGGTCAGTTCACAGGGCAGGTTCCCATCAGTGACACAGAGGAGGCAGCCGTTCCATAAATCATGAAGATCGCCGCCGTTCACGCACCCCTCCGCGGGGTGGGCCCTACGGGCCCCGACATCGTGATGATCGGTGTTCAGTCGGCCCCGACATCATGATGATCGGTGTTCAGCATATCACCCAGCGGAGGGTCGACAGGGGCCGGGCCCACCGCGATGGTCGCGATATTGACCGTCCGAGTGGAAGCAGGGCCATCGTTTCTGGTCCCGAGTGTTTCAGTCGAGCCATCCGTTCGGGTGACATCCCTCCCAACTTCCGATTGGCGACGGGAATTAGCAAGTTTACACGAGAGTCCAAGCCAAAAACGTGGCTGGATGACTACCGAGTGGCAGTCCAGATCGGAGGAGGGGACGACCATGTCGCCATGAAGCACCTCCCTCTGATGCTCGATGGCTCGGCTCGAGCGTGGTTGAACCAGTTGGCCCCCTCAGGCATCTACAGCTGGGCAGATCTGGCCCGGGTGTTCATCAGGACCTTCGAAGGGACGTGCAAGCGCCCTGCTGGCCTCGTGGAGCTCCAGCACTGCGTCCAGAAGCAAAATGAGCCCCTGCGCGACTTCATCCAGTGTTGGACAACTCTCTACCACACGGTGGAGAACGTCACCGAGCATCAAGCAGTCTCCGCCTTCAAGGCAGGCGTGCGGTACAGGGATCTGTACCTTAAGTTTGGCCGAACAGGCGACATCTCCATGAGCAAGATGATGGAGATAGCGACACGCTATGCAAATGGTGAAGAAGAGGATCGCATCCGAAGCGGCAAGCACAAAATTGTCGCTGAAGGAGATGGGGGCAACACTCGGAAGCAGAAGCAGAAAGCTCAGACTGCTCCACAAGCGGAAGCTGCAGCCGTAACGAATGCCAAGTTCAAGGGCAAAGGGAAGGTTCAGTTCACCCCCAAGAAGAAGCAGTTCAATAACCCCATCCTGGACTAGCCATGTCCGGTTCATACGAAGATGGACGAAGAGGGCAACCCCATATATGCGAAGCATACCACTCGACAGTGTCGCTTCCTGATCCAGGGGTTCAGCGAAGGGCAACCGAGTGAGAAGGACCATGAACAGGATGAGGAGGATAAGGAGGATCCGTTCCCCCAAGTCCATGCAACCCTGATGATTTTTGCTGACGTCGAGAGCAAGAGTCGACTCAAGCTGGTGAACAAAGAGGTGAACATGGCCACCCCTGCCAGCCCCAAGTTCCTCAAATGGTCTTAGACTGCGATCACCTTTGACCAGTCGGATCACCCAGCACATGTACCCACCCCGGGGAGATAGGCTTTGGTCGTCGACCCGGTGGTCGAAGGAGTCCGACTGCGCAAAGTCCTCATGGATGGCGGCCGCGGCTTGAACATCATGTACGCCGACGCACTCAAGGGGATGGGCATCCCGATGTCCAAACTCAGCGAGAGCAGCATGCAGTTCCATGGAGTCGTCCCTGGACGGAAGGCTAAGTCACTCGGCGAGATCGCGTTGGACGTCGTTTTCGGCTCCGACAAGAACTTCCGCAAGGAAAAGCTGACGTTCGAAGTGGTCGACTTCCAGAGCGCTTATCACGCAATTCTGGGCCGCCCAGCGTATGCACGTTTCATGGCCCGTCCATGTTACGTATACCTGAAGCTGAAGATGCCAGGTCCGAAGGGTGTGATCACCATCACAGGCAATCGGCAGCGGGCCGAAGAGTGTCTGCAGCAGGGATCAAGAATCGCCGACCAGCAGATGGCCGTCCTCGAGCTTGACGAGTACAAGAAAACAGTTGACCCCGCCGACCTGATGCACTCGAAGAAGCCCGCTTCAGAGTCTGCATTTCAGTCGGCGGGAGAAACGAAGAAGGGAGTTGGGTGAGCACCGACTGCACGTGGATTCCACTGCTCGGCCTGTCCGAGAGCGCCTGCACCGGTCCGCCGTGCACAAGAGGAAGGCAATCGGGGAAGAGGTGGCCAAGCTGTTGGCGGCCAACTTCATTCGCGAGGTTCACCACTCCGAGTGGCTCGCCAATGTTGTCATGGTGCCCGAGAAGGACAAGTCGCTCCGAATGTGCATCGACTTCAAGCTTCTCAATAAGGTATGCCCGAAAGACCATTTTCCGCTCCCCCGCATAGATCAAATTGTTGATTCGACTGCGGGTTGCGAGCGTCTGTCATTTCTTGATGCCTACTCGGGTTATCATCAGATCCGTCTGTATGGTCCCGATGAGTTAAAAACAGCCTTCATCACCCCATTCGGGTGCTTCTGCTACATCACTATGCCATTCGGTTTGAAGAATGCATGAGCTACCTTTATGCGCATGATCCAAAAATGTCTCCTCGACCAGATCAGTCGGAATGTGGAGGCGTATATTGATGATATCGTAGTCAAGTCACGCAAAGGTTCCGACCTGCTGGCTGACTTGGCAGAAACATTCGCCAACCTTCGTAGGTACGATATCAAGCTCAACCCCGCCAAATGTTCATTCGGCGTTCCCAGCGGAAAGTTACTCGGTTTCTTCGTTTCCGAACGAGGGATCGATCTCAACCCCGAAAAGATCGGGACCATTGTCTGAATGGAGAGGCCGGTCAGAATACACGACGTTCAACGGCTCACAGGTTGCCTAGTGGCTTTGAGCAGGTTCATCAGTCGACTCGGCGAGAAAGCGCTTCCTCTGTACCGACTCATGAAGAAATCAGATACCTTCGAGTGGACAGACGAAGCCCAAGTCGCATTCGACAACCTCAAAGCCCTACTTTCCACCCAGCCGGTTCTTACTGCTCCGCTCAGTAAAGAGCCCCTTCTTCTGTATATCGCTGCTACAAATCAAGTCGTCAGTACTGTTCTTACAGTCGAACGAGAAGAAGAAGGCAAAGCATACAAAGTTCAGCGGCCAGTGTACTACGTCTCCGAGGTCCTGACTCCTTCCCAGCAGAGGTATCCCCACTATCAAAAACTTATCTACGGGATTTACATGACTGCGAAGAAGGTGGCCCATTATTAGCAAGACCACTCGGTGTCTGTCGTTTCTGATGCTCCATTGTCGGAAATTCTCCACAACCGAGACACGTCAGGCCGAGTGGCGAAGTGGGCGATGGAGAGGCTGTACTATGATATCAAGTTCGAGGCCAAGAAAGCTATTAAGTCTCAAGCTCTGGCTGACTTCATAGCAGAATGGGTAGAACAACAGCAACCGACCCACATCTACTTGGCCCATTGGACAATGTTCTTCGATGGGTCCAAGATGTTGAATGGCTTCGGCGCTGGCGTTGTGATCATATCGACAAAGGGTGACAAGCCCAAGTACATGCTACAGATACACTTCGATCCCTCCAACAACGAGGCAGAGTATGAAGCTCTCCAACAACGTGCTACGGGTTGCGTATGGCCATCTCACTCGGCGTTCGTCGCCTGATGGTCCACGACGATTCGGATTTGGTGGTCAATCAAGTGATGAAAGAGTGGGACGCCAGAACCCCACCATGACTACATACTGCAATGAAGTGAGGAAGCTTGAGAAGGAGTTTGAAGGTCTAGAACGTCACCATGTTCCGAGACTGAAGAACCAAGCAGCGGATGAGTTGGCAAAACTCGGATCCACTCGGAGATCAGTCCCGAGTGACGTCTGCCTCGAGCACCTTCACCTCCCTTCAGTCAAAGAAGATCCTTTTACAGAAGAACCAGTACAACCAAAGAGTTCAACAGATCCGACTGAAGTCGATGTACCTGCTGTGGTTGATCTGGTCATGGAGATTCTTACTGTCATCCCTGATTGGACTGTGCCGATCATTGCATATATCCTGAGACAGGAACTACCAGAAGACGAAGTCCAGGCCAGGCAGATAGTCCGCAGGTTGAAGTCATTCACTGTCATTGATGGCCAGTTGTACAAGGAGAGCGTTTCAGGTGTTCTCCAACGATGCATTTCCCCAGAGGAGGGGCAGCTGATCCTAGAAGATATTCACTCGGGGACCTGCGGTCATCACGCCTCTTCAAGAGCAATCGTCGCCAAGGCATTCAGGGCTGGTTTTTTCTGGCTGCAGGCAAACGAGATGGCTAAAGATATGGTCGACCGATGTGAGGGCTGTCAGTTCTACTCCAACAAGTCCCACAAGCCGGCATCTGCGTTGAAGACAATCCCTCTTGTGTGGCCGTTTGCAGTTTGGGGATTAGATACAGTCGGACCATTCAAGACAAGTCAAGGGGGATACACACATCTGTTGGTGGCAGTCGACAAGTTCACGAAATGGATCGAAGCCAAGCCCATCAAGAAACTCGACGCTTCAACAGCCGTCAAGTTTATCAGGGACATCATCTCCAGATTCGGCATACCTCACGGCATAATCACGGACAGCGGGACAAACTTTGACTCGGACAGATTTAAGGGTTTCTGTGCAAGCCAAGGTATCCAAGTGGATTTTGCATCCGTAGCACATCCCCAATCCAATGGACAAGCAGAGCGAGCGAATGGGCTTATTCTTCAAGGTTTGAAGCCCCGACTCCTGCGAGAGGTGGGACACGCCGCTGGCGCATGGGTCATCGAGTTACCTTCAGTACTTTGGGGTCTTCGCACAACCCCGAATACACGGCGATCACCGTTCTTCCTCGTCTACGGAGCAGAAGCAGTCCTTCCGAGTGACTTACTTCACAATGCTCCACGAGTCGAACTCTTCTCCGAAGCTGAAGCAGAACAAGCAAGGCAAGACGGAGTGGACCTTCTAGAGGAGGAGCGCGAGATGGCACTGACTCGCTCAACCATTTATCAACAAGATCTGCGGCGTTTTCACATGCGACAAGTCAGGAGTCGTACGTTCCAAGCAGGCGACCTGGTGCTCCGAGTGGATCAGCAAAGACCTCACAAGTTGGCTCCTGCCTGGGAAGGACCCTTCATCATCTCAAAGGTGCTGAACAATGGAGCATACAGACTCTACAATGTCAACAGGGAGACAGACGAGCCGCGAGCATGGAACGGAGATCTCCTGAAGCGCTTCTACACGTGACCGTCGACTGAAGCAATGTAAAGAACAAGTATCGGTGAAATAATATAAAGCAGACTGAGTTTTTGCAGGTTCAAAGTTCTTCTGCGGTCGCAGACTCCGGTCTCAAAAAAAAAACTTAGCTGCGATCCAGAATCGCCTAAGTTCTAACTTCCTTCGAGTGTGCACTAAACGTCGCACTCGGGGACTTAGCTGTAATCAAGAATCACCTAAGTAATACATTACTCCGAGTGCACACTAAATGTCGCACTCGGGGACTTAGCATTGATCCAGAATCGCCTAAGTTCTAACATCCTTCGAGTGTGCACTAAACGTCGCACTCGGGGACTTAGCTGTGATCAAGAATCACCTAAGCAATACATTTCTCCGAGTGTGCACTAAACGTCGCACTCGGGGACTTAGCTGTGATCAAGAATCACCTAAGTAATACATTTCTCCGAGTGTGCACTAAACGTCGCACTTGGGGACTTAGCTGCAATCCAGAATCGCCTAAGTTCTAACTTCCTCCGAGTGCGCACTAAACATCGCACTCGGGGACTTAGCTGTGATCAAGAATCACCTAAGAATACATTTCTCCGAGTGTGCACTAAACGTCGCACTCGGGGACTTAGCTGCGATCCAGAATCGCCTAAGTTCTAACTTCCTCCGAGTGTGCACTAAACGTCGCACTCGGGGACTTAGCTGTGATCAAGAATCACCTAAGTAATACATTTCTCCGAGTGTGCACTAAACGTCGCACTCGGGGACTTAGCTGTGATCAAGAATCACCTAAGTAATACATTTCTCCGAGTGTGCACTAAACATCGCACTCGGGGACTTAGCTGCGATCCAGAATCGCCTAAGTTCTAACTTCCTCTGAGTGTGCACTAAACATCGCACTCGGGGACTTAGCTGTGATCAAGAATCACCTAAGTAATACATTTCTCCGAGTGTGCACTAAACGTCACACTCGGGGACTTAGCTGCGATCCAGAATCGCCTAAGTTCTAACTTCCTCCGAGTGTGCACTAAACGTCGCACTCGGGGACTTAGCTGTGATCAAGAATCACCTAAGTAATACATTTCTCCGAGTGTGCATTAAACGTCGCACTCGGAGACTTAGCTGTGATCAAGAATCACGTAAGTAATACATTTCTCCGAGTGTGCACTTAACGTCACACTCGGAGGCTTAGCTGTGATCCAGAATCGCCTAAGTATTAACTTTCTCCGAGTATGTGCTTACCGTCATACTCGGGGACTTAGATGTGCTCACGAATCGCCTAAGTATTAACTTTCTTCGAGTGTGCACTTAACGCCACACCCAGAGACTTAGATGCGATGCAAAATCGCCTAAGCACCCACATGCCTTCAACGATCCCCCCGATCCACTCGGTGATCATACAGATCCAATCGGCAATTCTATGGACCCTCAATGAGGCTCATGTAGATGTCAAGACAACTGACATGTTCCGAATGTTTGCCTTTGGTTTCACCAAGAAACGCCAAATAAAAACTCGAGTCAAAATTGCAACAGAAGAGCAAAAGATTTGATTCAAAGTTCAATCAAAGATAGTGCCTCGGTGTGGATCAAGCTTACCCACACCGAAACGAGAATGTAACGGCCAACAGCAGTGGCCAAAGTTTCTTCCACAGCGACACTCGGCATACCGAGGATAATGTTTTCTTACGCATCATCTGGATTAA